>NC_051160.1:110823321-111123321 GCF_013339745.2 Dermacentor silvarum | reverse complement strand
TAATCAGGAAGGATCTTATCGCGGCCAAGGACGAAGATAAGACCTTAGAGACCTACAGGAACAAAGTTGGTCAAGTGTTTCAAGGCAAAAGATCAGCATCCTACTCATTCGAAGTAGAAAAGGGAGTGCTGTATCGTCATTACCGGCTACCCTCGGGCAAAACGATCCAACAAGTGGTAGTACCCCAAAGATTACGTGGCCAAGTCCTCACTTTGGCACATGAAAGTCTGATGTCAGGGCACCAAGGAATCAAGAGAACGATCGATCGGGTTCTCGAATCCTTCTACTGGCCAGGAGTCCAAGAAGCAGTAAGAAGATACGTACGCTCTTGCGACACATGCCAGCGAACGTACCCTAAGAGCAAGGTGGGCAAGGCACCTCTTGCGCGCATGCCTCTAATAGACACTCCATTTGAAAGAGTGGCGGTGGACATAATTGGACCCTTAAAGCCTACGTCAAATAAGGGTAACCGATATATATTGACCCTGGTGGATTTCGCTACACGATACCCAGATGCAATAGCTTTGCCTGCGATCGATTCGGCTACGGTGGCCGAAGGACTGATAGAAATGTTCTCTCGCATTGGATTTCCACGTGAGATACTGTGCGATCAGGGCTCCTGTTTCATATCGGAGCTAATGAGAGAAATAAATGACTTGCTGGCTATTAAACATCTTAGCTCGACGCCGTACCATCCCATGTGTAATGGTTTGGTGGAGCGATTTAATGGCACCCTGAAACAAATGCTACGCAAGATGTGCCAAGAAGAACCGAAGTCATGGGACCGATTACTAGCACCCCTCTTGTTTGCGTATCGGGAAGTGCCTCAAGCCAGTATGGGGTTTTCTCCTTTCGAGTTGATCTACGGTCGACACGTCCGAGGTCCACTCAGTCTGCTTAAGGAATTATGGACAGGTGACCACCTAGGTGAAGAAATCAAGACCACATATGGGTATGTCTTGGATCTCCGAGATCGTCTGGAGAAGACAGTACAGTTGGCACAAGAGAACTTGTCGCGATCTAAAACAAACCAGAAATATTACTATGACCGGGGAAGCAAGACTCGTCAGCTGAAAGTTGGAGACCATGCCCTTATCCTGCTTCCCACGACGGCAAACAAACTGTTGATGCACTGGAAGGGGCCTTTCTTGGTCACAGGAAAAAAAGACAATTTTGATTACTGGCTGGACCTGGGACATACTACAAAGTTGTTCCATATCAACATGCTGAAGCGCTATGAAGAGCGGGAATCGGAAAGTGTCCCACAATCAGCGTCATTTATCGTGGTGGAGGAGGAGGAGACGGACACCCCTATACCTACCTTCAAAACAAATGAAGGCTCAGGTATAGAAGCCATCAAACTGGGCGATGACCTTCAGGAGAGTCAACGTGCGGAACTTCGCAGGCTCCTAGCCACCCACAAGGACGTCTTTTCCGAAGTACCCGGAAAGACTAACTTATTGGAGTGTCATCTTCAACTCACAGTTTCCGAACCGATTAACACTATGCAATATCCATTACCCTTCGCAATGAAGGAAGTAGTCGAGAAAGAAGTGCAAGATATGTTGCAGCTTGGGGTGATTGAACGGTCCGACTCTCCTTATAATTCGCCCTTGGTGCTGGTAAAGAAGCCCGACAAGAGCTACTGTGCTTGCATTGATTTCCGTCGCATCAATGACGTCTTGGTTTCAGACGCAGAACCTATACCAAGGACAGACGTGATGTTCGCTGAGGTCGGCACAAGAAGATTTTTTTCTAAATTTGACCTCACTAAAGGATATTGGCAAGTGCCACTTGAAAAGGGTTCCCGTCTAAAAACAGCATTTTCCACTCAGTCCGGACATTACCATTTCCTCTATATGCCGTTCGGGATCAAGACAGCGTCTGCGGTGTTTACTCGACTAATGAGAGTTCTCCTCCAGGGCATTCCAAATGTAGTCCACTACATTGATGACGTCCTCATCGCTACCATGACCTGGAGGGAACACATAGAAACCCTCCATTGCCTGTTAAACAGGGTCCGAGAAGCTGGATTGACAATCAAGCCTCAGAAGTGTGAGGTTGGCGTAAGATCGATAGTTTTCCTGGGACATCAACTTGGAGGTGGGACAATTCCCGTCCGGCGCGTGAACATGCGGCGCAAGAAAAGAAATCAAAAGAAATAAAGCCAATCCAATCACAGAGGAACACGGAGCCTCGAGCAGCCAATGAGAAATCGACGAGTCGACCAGAGCAGCAGAAAAAGGAGCCGCGCTGGCAGTAGGGGGAGGAGTTCCAGAAGTGGCACCAGGACAAGGTCGGCCACCGGATCGGGAGTTGAAGACGACCGTCGGGTTCCGGACCCGAGCCACCAGGACTTCACCCGGCCGGGGCCTCCTGCCAACCCGTTCCTGGGAGTCGCCACTCTTCCTGATCGTCAACCGCTGACCGAGGCCGGCAAGCGTCTGCGCCCGTGGGCAGAACGAGAGCAGTCGGGCTACGGGCCCGAGCTCCACGACCAGCTGCCCGGCCAGAACGCCGCCGCCGTCAACCCCTGCTGCCAAGCCGCCTGCCTTCCCGGGCATCGCCACCCTGCCCGATAATCAACTGCTGCTGCCCGAGGCCGGTCAGCGTCTGCGTCCGTGGGCAGAACGTGAGCTGACGGGCTACGAGCCCGAGTGCCACGATCAGCTGCCCGACCAGAACGCCACCACCGTCGGTCCGTGCTGCCGAGCTGCCTGTCTTCTCCCTCCGAGCCAGAGCTGCCACGCTCTGGCAGCCTGTACGACGCTCCGACACGTCTTTTGGTGAGATCAACAACGCTTCTCTCGTCGTCTCGTCTCCGCTTCGCCGCGTCGAGACTGTAGTGCATACGCACACCCGCAGCCTGCCCGAACTTGCCTCATATCATTAGCGTTCCAGCTACGTGTTTTCATGTTATCGTTGTGTGTTTGGTTTATGGTTTTCTTTTCCTCTTAGTTTTATTAAAAGTTTGTGTGTTTCCCAACCAACGGCTTTGTCCTCGATTGGGTTCTGGGAGGCTTCGCCTCAGAGAACCGCCAGAAAATATTAGACAAAAGAACCTGCTCATCACACCTGTGTTAGTAATGTAGCTAACATGTGAGAACAACGTGAAAATTCTCTGATAATGACACAACTCATAACCTAACACGCACATGGCATGCGTGACAGTCGATCGCATACTACCAAATTCTGCTTTGTCAGTTACAAACATTACGATTATTTGTGGTCTTAATTTGATGCCTGTTAGGCATCTGCTTCGTGTTGTAGTTGACATTGATCACATCGCTTATCAAGATTGGATCAGCGTTTTGATTTCTTTATTTTACTGTTGAATAGTTACGCTATGAAAATTATGAAAACTTTCTTCGGAGTGTCGTCACTACGAATATCATGTATTCTGGTCAACCAATGAGGTGATACACATTATGTATATAATAAAGTCCACAAATACACTCTAAAACAGCTTCAGAAGTACACAACTCCACTGCTCTATAGCTAACCTAACACCGCAGTATCCCCGGTATATACGCTTTGACTACAGGATCTCGGGCTTCAGCCGTGATTAACGGCTTTTGTTTATGTCTATTGACAATTTACAGACGGCGAGTAGCACTAAAACAACTGGATTTTTCAGCGTCCGCGTTTTATAGTTAATCCCATATTACCGCAACCGGTATACGTGCGGTATACGTGCTGTATTGTTAGCATGACCTTTGAGGACCTACCACCCTAGGCTTCACCAGGGCCGGGTCGCAACACTCCAATTGCTAGTAGATACAGCGTATGACCGCTGGCGCCACGCTGCGCCGCTCGCGCGTACCGCGTTTCTAGGTGGTTTCTTTCGCCAAGCGCTCGAACGCAATGATATGTTTCGCATCAATGCAACTCTTGGAATCGTGGCTGTATGGCATTGTTAATGACCAAGATACAATAATGAAAGCGTTCACGGATCATTAGGAGAATATCTTTCAGTCTCATAAAGTAATTAAGAGTGAAGCTGTAACGGAAAACTTTATTTCGTTGCTGCCACAGCTCAGTCAAGAAGAATGCGATGACGTTGATAGAGACATAAGTATCAAGGAAGTGGAAGCAACCATTGCTTCGCTAACTAAAGGCATAACTCCTGGGCCTGATGGCTTGAGTGCGGAATTTTATCAATGTTTCTGCTCTATATTGGCTCCCTTTCTGCTTAAACTGTATGAAGAAGCTTACAGGATTGGATACCTACCTGCCACGCTCTATCAAGGGCACACAGTACTTATCCCAAAAAGCAGTGATGTAACAAAATTGCAGAAAGTTGAGGGATATCGCCCCATATAACTTTGCAACGTGGATTACAAAATATTTGCTAAGATATTAGCTAGTCGTCTTCAAGAAGTAATTCGATCATTGGTGGGAGACCATCAAACATGCGGCATTAGAGAAAGATCAATTCAGACAAATATCCACGTTGCATGGTCTGTGCTAGAGTGTGTGACAGAAAGTGCGGGTCAGGTTACAATAGTTCAGGTTGATTTTGCAAAAGCATTTGATAAAGTTAATCACTGCTTCTTGTTTAGTGTTTTAGAGCACATAAACATTGGATCTGTTCTTTTAAAGGCATCTCCATGTGTTATGCTGATGGCACAACAAGGCTAATAGTTAATGGTTGTCTATCAGAATCTATCCACCTCAGGGCATCAGTAAGACAAGGTTGTCCCTTGTCACCTCTATTATTCGCTTTGTACTTGGAACCGCTTTGTGCACAAATTTTGAAGGATCGGACCTTTCATGGGTTCAGAGTGTTATCCAATGAGGTCCGGGTATTTGCCTATGCAGATGACATAGCCTTCTTCTGCGCTGACAAGAAAAGTGTGGAGACTGCCCTTGCCATAACGCAGCAGTTTTGCTCAGCTTCTGGTGCAACTGTGAACTTTGAGAAGAGTTCCGGATTTTGGTTCGGTCAATGGTGTACAATGCCAACTCACTTCGCAGGTATTCAGTGGAGGCAAGACTTTAGGTACTTAGGTGTACCCCTCTCTCAATATCGCAATAGTAATCCTCACTGGTCAGCGGAAGTTGCAGAAGTACAACGTAAGGTCAACAACTGGCAGGGGCGGCAGTTGTCCATATTTAGCCGAGCTGAAGCTTGCAATCTGTTTCTAGCAGCTCGACTTATGTATGCCCTGCAGGTATTACACTGCTCGCGACTTAGGTTGCAAGCTTTCCATCGTGTTTGCTACCTATGTATGGAGCTCACGTGTTGAGGCCATGCGGCGTGATAACCTTTTTCTTCCTCTTGAGAGTGGTGGTCTTGGCCTAGTTCACCTTTTTGTTAGGCAACTTGTCTCCCGGTTATTCTTCTTACGTGATGTAAACAGTCCTTTTCTAAGAGAGATGTTACAACTTTGATTAATGAATTACCTTCCAGAAATAGTTGTGTCGTCATCTGTCAGTGATGCACCACCTGCTCCTTGGGGCTTCTTGAAGCAGGTTGTTGAAGGCTTTCGCTTTCTTAAAGCTCGCTTTAGCTTGGATTATATTTTCACTAAGTGGTGGCGTGGAGCAGAGGTAGAATACCCGGCCTCAAATCTGAAGGTCGCAAGTTCGAATCCCACTCCAATCCACCACATTTTCAGGCATGGAGTGGCGCCTGACACCGGCAAGAAATATATATATATATATATATATATATATATATATATCGCCGAGAGCTAGTGGGGCTATACTAGTTCAGGTGCAACCAAACTAGGAAGGCCCACTAAGCTTCATCAACGTCACTCCCTCACCAGAACAGGAATTGGCCTCCCTGGTGCAGTGTTCGGCCACTACCTCCCTCATGACTCCGAAAATTAACCCATGGCCCTCAGTTCCCAGTGGCTGCGGAGCACCTGACCAAGGCGGCGGTCAGACCTGCTACGCGGCAGAGGGTGCTAAGAATCTCTGGGTCAAGACAGGCCGCCAATGGAAACTGAATCTGGCAACGTTCAACACGCGCACCCTCTCGAGTGAGGCTAGTTTAGCAGGATTATTTGAAGAATTATCAGGCATTTCCTGGGATATTATTGGCCTTAGTGAGGTTAGAAGAACTGGTGAGGCTTACACAGTGCTGACTAACGGCCACGTCCTCTGCTACAGAGGTCTTCCAGATAAGAAAGAATCCGGGGTAAGATTTCTAGTGCATAACAACATAGCGGGCAACATTGATGAATTCTACAGCATTAATGAGAGGGTAGCAGTCGTCGTAGTAAAGCTGAATAGGAGTACAAAATGAAGATAGTACAAGCCTATGCCCCAACCTCTAGTCACGATGATGAAGAAATAGAACAGTTTTATGAAGATGTTGAACTAGCAATGAGAAAATTGCAAACTCAGTATACTTTAGTCATGCGCGACTTCAATGCAAAAGTGGGGAAAAGCAGGTTGGTGAGCAAGCAATTGGCAACTACGGCATCGATTCTAGGAATGCAAGAGGAGAGATGTTAGTAGAATTCGCGGAAAGGAATAGGCTCCGAATAATGAATACCTTCTTCAGGAAGCGCAGCAACAGGAAGTGGACCTGGAAAAGCCCTAATGGCGAAACAAGGAATGAAATAGATTTCATACTCTCTGCCGATCCAAGCATAGTGCAGGATATAGAAGTGTTAGGTAAGGTTAAGTGCAGTGACCATAGGTTGGTGAGGTCTAGGATAAGAGAGAGAGAGTGAAATTAGTCAAGAGGAAACAGGCCAACCTAGAGGCAGTAAGGGTAAAAGCAGGCCAATTCAGGCTGGTGCTTGCAAACAAATATGCAGCTTTAGAAAAGGAAGATAAAGACAACATAGAGGTAATGAATGAAACCGTAACTAGGTTGATCTCAGAAGCAGCAATTGAAGTGGGAGGTAGGGCACCAAGGCAACCAGTAGGTAAGCTCTCCCAAGAAACAAAGGACCTAATAAAGAAACGACAGAAGATGAAAATGTCCAACTCAAGAGATCAGATAGAATTCGCTTAACTGTCAAAACTAATCAACAAGAAAAAAGTAAGGAATATTCGAAATTATAACGTGGGAAAGATTGAGGAAGCCGTAAAATATGGACGCAGCATTAAATCAGTAAGAAGAAAGCTTGGCATAGGACAAGGCAAGATAAATGCACTGAAAGAGAAGCATGGTAATATCATCAGCAATTTCGATGACATAGTAAAAGCAGCGGAAGAATTCTATACTCACCTGTACACTGGTCAAAACAGCCAAGCTACTTTCATTCAAAATAGTGATGAACCGGATACAGAGGCTCCTTCTATAACTAGCGCTGAAGTTAAAAGGGCCTTGAAAGACATGACCAGGGGAAAAGCTGCTGGAGAAGATGGAATAACAGTAGATTTATTCAAATATGGAGGAGATATCATGCTTGAAAAGCTTGCGGCCCTTTATACGCAATGCCTCACAACTTCATGTGTACCAGAGAGCTGGAAGAACGCCAACATTATACTAATCCATAAGAAGGGAGACGTTAAAGAACTGAAGAATTATAGACCCATTAGCTTGCTTTCAGTATTGTATAAAATATTCACCAAGATAATTTCCAATAGAATCAGGACAACACTTGACTTCAGTCAACCAAGAGAACAGGCTGGCTTCAGGAAGGGATATTCTACGATGGACTATATCCATGCCATCAATCAGGTAATCGAGAAATCTGCGGAGTACAATCTACCTCACTATATGGCTTTCATAGATTATGAAAAGGCATTCGATTCAGTAGAGATACCAGCAGTCATAGAAGCATTGTGTAATCAAGGAGTAGAGGAGGCATACGTGAATATCTTAGCAAATATCTACAAGGATTCGACAGCTACCTTGGTTCTCCACAAGAAAAGTAGAAAGTTACCTATCAAGAAAGGGGTCAGGCAAGGAGACACAATCTCTGCAATGCTATTCACTGCATGCTTAGAAGTATTCAAGCTCTTAGACTGGGAAGGCTTAGGAGTGAGGCTCAACGGCGAATATCTCAGCAACCTTCGATTTGCAGATGACATTGTCCTATTCAGCAACAATGGAGACGAATTACAACAAATGATTGAGGACCTTAATCGAGAAAGTGTAAGAATTGGGTTGAAGATGAATATGCAGAAGACAAAGATAATGTTCAATAGCCTGGCAAGGGAACAAGAATTCAGGATCGCCAGTCAGCCTCTAGAGTCTGTAAAGGAGTACGTTTATCTAGGTCAATTACTCACAGGGGACCCTGATCACGAGAAAGAAATTTACAGAAGAATAAAATTGGGTTGGAGTGCATACGGTAGGCATTACCAAATCCTGACTGGTAGCTTACGACAGTCGTTGAAAAGAAAAGTGTACAATCATTGCATTCTACCGGTGCTAACATATGGGGCAGAAACTTGGAGGTTAACGAAGAAGCTCGAGAACAAGTTAAGGACCGCACAAAGAGCGATCTTAAGACTAACGTTAAGAGACAGGAAGAGAGCGGTGTGGATCAGAGAACAAACGGGGATAGCCGATATTCTAGTTGACAAAAAGCGGAAGAAATGGAGTTGGGCAGGCCATCTAATGCGTAGGATGGATAACGAATGGACCACTAGGGTTACAGAATGGATACCAAGAGAACGGAAGCGCAGTCGAGGTCGGCAGAAAACCATATGGGATGATGAAGTTAGGAAATTTGCAGGCGCAAGTTGGAATACGCTAGCGCAAGACAGGGGTAATTGGAGATCGCAGGGAGAGGCCTTCGTCCTGCAGTGGACATAAAATATAGGCTGATGATGATGATGATGATATTTTCACTGCATCCCGTAAAGAAATTTCTGCTACACTGATAGACACATTGTTTCCTGTTCCCCATTATCGTGCGCCTTATTTGGAATGTTGCTACTTAGATGTACTCAAGCGTGTCCGTCGAGTGATGATTCCTCCAGGGACCAAAACTTGTTTCTTTAACTTACATTCGGCAACCCTTCCTGTCAAAACCTGTTTAGAAAAAAAGGGGCTGTTTCGTGCCGTGGTCTACAAACTGCCGTTTCTATCCACATGCTGAAACGATTGATCACTGTTTTGTCGATTGTAGGGATGCCGTGTTCTTCTGGGACATTCTCCAAAGAACACTTAAAAAGATTTAGACATCACACCATACACAATTCGTTTCTTACCTTTTAAAGGTTCCTGTGACCCACCATATGACATGTTCATTGTACTTGGTCTACATAGTCTTTGGCGCAGTAGAATGTGTGACAGGCACGCTGAACCACCGCGAAGCACTCGGTCGTTTTTTCGGGAATCTGCTGCCTACGTTCGTAGTGTGTACGCTGCTCAAGAAACAGCGCCGGACTGGATGCCTTTAGTGGACGCGTGCACATGCTTGCCTGACTTTTGAATATGTACCTGTAGCGCCTTGTTTCTTGTGTTGCTGAAGAGTCTGCTCCCATGTAATAAAGAAAAAAGAAGTGGCTGTATGGCACAGTGGTTACGGCGCTCGCTTCAGGATCATGCGTACGCGGGTTCGAATCCCGCCCTGGCTAGATTTTTTTTAATATCACCCTTTTTCTTTTTTTTCCTCTCTGTTTGCCAGCGCGGTCGTTTGAACCCCGGTGCCATGGCAGCAGCCGTGGTGCCGGGCGCCGATGCGAAGCGGCGGTCGTTGGGGTGTAGCGGAGCGCAGCGTAGCAACACCCCAAATAAAAAAATACTGCTCCAGTCAGGTAGACTGCTCCCTCCCTGATAGTGAGATTATATTTGGATCATCAAAACAGTGATGCGTTTATAAAAAATTAAATTATGGGGTTTTACGTGCCAAAACCACTTCTGATTATGAGGCACGCCGTAGTGGGGGATTCCGGAAATTTTGACCACCTGGGGTTCTTTAACGTGCACCTAAATCTAAGTACACGGGTGTTTTCGCATTTCGCCCCCATCGAAATGCGGCCGCTGTGGCCGGGATTCGATCCCGCGACCTCGTGCTCAGCAGCCCAACACCATAGCCACTGAGCAACCACGGTGGGTGTGATGCGTTTATAATACCACCGATCCCAACAGCAGGCTAGTCACCACCAGCCAAGCGTTTTCTCCGTCAACGCCTCCTCCGTTCCAACGGCGGTGGCTAGAAACATCGTACGCGCGAGCGGCGCAGCGTGGCGCCAGCGGTCGAGCGCTGTATCTACTAGCAATTGGAAATACGCGGCCGGGTCACATAGGGAAGCGTAGAAACCTCTGTAAATGCAGAGAGATATATGTTCTGCGTGCATTAAATATTGTATAAATATTGCTTTTTTTAGTATTTAAGCAGGAGGTTGGAAGTGGCAAGGATATTAGGCTATTGGTGCTTTGAGTGTATATGTCGTTGCATAGGGAATATTGCTTATGTAGGACATTCAGAGCATGGCCACGTGTTTGAACACGTGCGACCATTTCTCGTGACGTAAGTCTGTGTGCATTTACTGCTTTTTAAATCATTGCAGATAAATAATTTGTGGCACCTCTAGGATCTGGTTCTGAGCGTATAGGGGCTATGCTTGTAGGTACTTGCTTTGAAAGCTTCGGCAGTAGCACTGTAGAAAGCTAAATTCAAGATATGGCAACAAAGGCAGGAAAGCGTTCAGCGTGCAGGGAATCCGTCAAAGGCGACGAGGGGAAGGATGAGAATGAAGAGGAAATCGAGTTGATTGGCAAAGAGGGTGATTACAATGCTAGACTAACGAATTGGAGGATGTCCAGGATGAGTTCGTGAAACGGGTCGAAGAGCTCAAAAATGAGCTGAATATGGAGCATGATTCACGGAGGGCAGTAGAAGAAAGACTTCGAGCAGCCGAGGGAAAACTGAACATGGCCACCATCACGAACGAAAGTGGTAGTGACGATGGAACACCGTCTCCCGGCCTGACAGGACTGGAGCTGGATGTGCCGACAAAGCGCGTGGAATGCGTGGAACGTGCGGTTTTGGCACGTGGAAGGAGGTTCACCTACTTGAAGCTACCACAAAGGTAAAGTGGGGACGAAGGGGTCAATTCCCCTTGTCAAACACGAATTACACGTAAAAGGATGACAAAGTGAGGTAGGAAGAAAGCTCGTCAGTTGGAGAGAGTGAAAAGGTGATAGTCGCTGGTGATTCGAATCTGACTAGTTGCTCACAGGTGATTGTGGAGAGGGTGAAAGGCGACAAACGTAGGGACGTTTCCAGGGCAAACGTTGGACTTTGTCATGGAGCGAGCTAGAAAAAAGCTCGCAGAGGATGTACAGGCACGCAACCTTGTAGTAGTAGTGGTCTGCCTAACGAACGTGCTAAACAGGAAAGGGGTGGGACTAGCGCAGCGTTCGGCGAAGGGTGTAGACGACTTGCGCGAGATGCCCCCTCCTGTGCAGATTAGGATGGGCACGATGCCGGAGGTACCTTTAAGCAATATTATTGTAAAAAGAGCGGTTACGGCCGCCAATGAGGCAGTATATAGAGAGTGAGCCGAGAGAAAGGCTTCGAAGTTGTAGAAGTAAACAGGGAAGTGAGAAGGTATGATGGTTTTCAACTTGATGGAATCCACTTTAATCACAGTGAATGAGAAGTGGGCTGGCAACTTGCCGGTCGCGCACTTACTGTTTTTGGTGGCGCACGGGCACTCAGGATGCCAGGGTAAGTAGCAATGAACGTCCCGTAGGGGAACCTGACACTAGCATCACCGCCCATAACATAAAATGGAGGAAAAGCAGAAAGAAGAGAGCTTGCCGTGCAATAGGCAACTTAAACTCCAGTGTGGCCAATCCCCCTCGTGGGTACGAGCTATGTTTTGAGGCGACAACAACAACAACAACAACATAAACTTGCAGGGCGGCAGAAGGACGGAAAAGTGGTTAGAGATGGAACAGCACGTAAATATAGAGCAAATAAGCGCGTAAGCGGTTACAGAAACACACTTTAGAGATTTAGAAGTGCCACCAATGATCGAGAATAATGCTTGGGAAGGATGCGGCAGAAATAAATCGGGCAGAAAGGTAGTGGGAGTCGGAATGCTCATACATCAGGGATCCAAATGGGAAATTGTAAATTCAAAGTGTCAAGAGCATCCTTGGTTATCAGGCGCAGTGAATCGAAAGAAAACTTGGCTGGACGTAACGTATTTATGGAGGAGAAGAATGCCAAGGAAAGAATCATGAGTTAGTAGAATGCTTAAGTGCTGATATTAGGCGTTTCGGGAATGACGCCGAAATTATCCTCTTAGGTGACATGAATGCACACATAGAGAATCTAGGCGCTTATATCGACAGCAACGGAAGTTAATGCAAGATCTCCGTGAGCAACCTAACCTTGTTATTGTGAATACGGGGCCTAAATGGCCAGATCACATGCAAAGTCGGAAATGGGCAACCGACTATTGATTACGTTCTGATGACACAATGAATTTATGAAAACTTGAGAGAAATGGTGATTGACGAGCAAGGGTAAATCAACATTGGGAGTGACCATAACCGCACCTTTTTGAAAATGGGATATGCAGTTGGGAAAGTGAGCAAGGAGCGAAGAACAGCCATTGCAAACTTAAACGCTCAACATAGTCCCAAATATAGTCACAAAAATCCAGAAAAAACTTGGCAAATGGCCAAGCAAGGAGTGGGAATATCGTGAGCTTCTAGGTGTAATGACTAGAGACATTAGGAAACAGGAGCAACACGTTTGTTGAAAAGGAAAAAGGAAACCGAAAGCTGGTGGAACATGTATATAAGGGAAGTGATCGATGAACGATAGAAAGCATCACGAGAGCATTGCCAGACAAAAAAAAAAGCCAAGTTGCCGCCTGATGAAGTAGACAGAAAATTGGAAATATACCGGGAGAAAAAAAACTATTGCTGAAATACTGGTTGAAGCTAGGACTAAAGGTTAATCTAAACGATGGTTGTCAGAAATACATGAGAAACAGAAAACTGGATATTTTAGAATCACCTTAACTTAGACAGGAAGTCTGGAACAATACAACAACATATATCAGACGAAGATGGAAACAAAGTGAAAGAGAACTCGGTATTAAATTACATCTGAAAACTAACAGCCAAATAATTTCAAGGCAATGGCAAGGTGGTTTCTGAGAAAAAGAGCACGAAGGAGAACCAGATGGAAAAGGAGGTCGCGCTGAGAAATTTGAACTGGAAGGAAGCTGAAGATGATATTCCTAAGCGCACAGCCACAGGGTTAGACGAGGTTCCCGTTATGCTGATTAATGATCTAGGACCAAAAAGTAAGGAAGCTCTGTTGAAAGCACTAGAAAAAAGCTTACAACATAAATAGATAAACAGGTTGACAATGCAGGTGAATAAATTAAAACTGCAAGCATGGGCAGAACATGATGGCACATTGTGAGAACTTCAGAATGGCTTCAGAATCGGTAGGCGTCTGAATAACTTATTTGCTCTTACTCGGTGTATTCAAATGTCCTGAGAAGAAAGGAGACCGTCACACTTGTTTTCTTAGACATTACCGGAGAGTATGACAACGTGGACCGCAACATTTTCTGGGATATGCTGGAAGGGGAAGTCTTAGGGAATGACTGTGTACATCTTTTGAGGGAGGTATACCTGGAAAATGCCGTTTGCGTTGTATGAGAAGGAGCGAGCAGAAAGTTTATATCACCAAGGCACTGAAACAAGGGTGCCCTTTATCACCGCTGCTGTTTATGATGTATATGGTAAGGATGGATAGGGCACTAGAAGGTGTGAATATCGACAGCTTGACTGCTCCAATGAACCGTTGCCAAGGCACTTGGGATGACAACGCATGACGAAAAGGCGCATTATATAGTAAAATAAATGCAAGAAACTCAAAATTTTATAATGCATCATGCCAATGCACTAGAGAAAGAAACATAAACGTAACTATGAAAGTACATCACATTTGCATTTCTAAAGGAAAAACTAAAACAAACACCCTGAAAGATGCAAAAAAGGCAGTTCCTCGTAGATATTGGTATGACGATTTATATCACATAAAAGTATATAGGGCTTTGAAAGCTGATCAATGAGAATGTGTAAATTAGTTTTGCTAAGTTTTTAATTAGGTGAAAGTACAGGTAGCCAACACTGACGAATTTGTTGAATAGAACTGCTCGTTTCAAGACTTTCTCGAGCGGCGCTCGTCGTTCTAAACCTCAATATGCTACACGCCTATCAACTATGGTTGCCACACCGCCGTTCGAGGCGTTGGTGTCGCCAAGATCTCTATGGGGCATGTCGTTTTGATGTAGCAAGTTTGATAAGGTAGCTTTTGGGTGTATTCCTTGAGCTCATATTGCCAGTGAAATCAATTCATGTCGGAGTTCTTTGATATCTTCGAGGTTGTAGAGAAGTCCTGTCACGTTCTATGGTAATATTCGTGTGTCCTTATTATCAAAGATGTTATGTGCTGTTTCTATAAGAAAATTGACAGTTGTGGAAATTTAAAACTTCAATGAGTTACGGAGCCCTTTCTGGGCCACTTATGCAGGGTTTGTCTATTTTGACATGGTGCAGTGTCCCCATTGATTCTGCACTGTCAGCGTCGCTGACTCGGAGTTGTCTCTGACTTGGAGTGTCCCACAACCCCACGCTGTGGGGCTCTGGACACCCACTCTTAGGTGCACTCTGTACGCCGTGAAGGTCTCACCTCGAGAGACGGAACCTTGCAGCCCACAAGCAGGTAACTGCTGGATCATTCTTATATGGCGGAGCAGCGCTGGCCGCTACCAAGAAAGCAGGTGGCACTGCAGCAGCCACAGTGTATGTTGGCTGGACAACGGCAGGAACCTGCAGCAAATGTTTCGCTATTGTCACGTAGCAGTGACGGTGAATAAAACAGTCGTAAAACTGTGTATGACGAAACTGATTCTTTATTGGGCGAACGTGTGCCCACGAAAGCAAGCTACATTCAAAGAACAACGATAGCGGCGAACACAGTCGGCGATCGTCGAAATCTGATCAGCGGCGAAACGCGTCGGCATTTATACATGAGTCATCGAAGGTTCCAGAGTAATGCCTGGTGCCCGCGTGTCTTCCAGAAAGTACTCGACAATTCGCATTGCTTGCTTCGCATGGGAGTTCACAACTCCTGGGAAGAACTCGCGGAAGCACACCTCATCAACCAGATCGAGAGACTCAAGCTCACAACCACAAGCCGAGCTGTCCTCCGACGCACAGGATACGCAACCAACCTAGAACTTAATGGCAAATGTAAGGAAAAAATCATGTCGAAGCTCCGATATTGTCTACAAGTTCATCAGATCCCTCGGAACATGCATCCAGAACACCATCGAGGCAGACGGCTCACCAGGGTAAACGCCATCAGACACTAGCACCGTAACGACCCGCAGGCGCGCTACGTGGGCGCAGCCAAGTATCCGGGCCGAAACGCCTTCGCCATCAGCGTCACAGACTACAGGGGAACGACACTGGCGTTGGCGACAATTCTCGCCAAACACGCGTACACAGCAGAGGAGGCTGCTATAGCACTCGCCACCCATACAAGCGAGGATGCCATAGTGGTCTTCACCGACTCTAAAACAGCGGTACGCAACTACATGAAGGGTAGGATTTCCGTCAAAGCGATAAACATGCTGAAACGTGGCGACACTCGTCCCCCCTACACCTGCATCATGTGGGTTCCGGGACATGAGGGACTCGAGGGGAATGAAGCGGCACACACCGCGGCCCGCGCAAGCGTCAACCGGGCCTCCCCGCACGAGATTCTCGAAATGTCCCACCCACCCCAATCAGCGGAGGAAACGGAAACAATACCGCTAACTTATCAAGCACTACTGCAGCACTATCGGCTTGGACGCAGGGTATACCCCCCACCACATCCAAACTAACGAGAACCGAAGGCACCGACTACAGGCGACTCCAGAGCAATACCTTCACCCACGGAAGCTTACTGCATCATTTCCACCCGACGCTATACAGCTACACCTGTCCACACTGCAACGTGCCAGACACCCTGACGCACCTCCTACTGCAATGCAAGCACACCCGAGCAAGCATCACAACGACACAACCAATAGCAGCAGACGCAGACCCAACCCTCCTCGCAGAGACGTGGGAGGCTGCGATCTCCAAGCCGGACCTGGTCGACCAGCGCGAACTCGTCGCCCGGGCCCGGAGGGCGATCCAAGCCAGAGGGTTCCTGGAATAAGGAACCCTCCCACCTCGACTGCCAACTCACTGCTTCAAATAAAGGTTCATTCATTCATTCATTCATTCATTCATTCATTCATTCATTCATTCATTCATACAATCAGATTACATAAGCGTCGTTGACAACAGACAACGAATAGAAGCATCGATAACGTTTGAGAAACTTCCGATACATGCTAAAGTCCCTATATAAGAAAAGTACCGCCATCTACTCTTTCCTCCGTCGTCCCCTCTCCTAAAGCGCGTGCTTTTTTCTTTATTTTTGTCTTGCAAAAGCAAGTCGACGGTGGCAGCCCTAGAAAGTGCACGTTGAAATTTTCAGTCCGGGCGCGCGCAGCCGCAGTTGCCGGCGGCAGCGGTGGCGCGCACCCGGCCGGAAAATTTCAACGCGAACTTTCTAGGGCTGCCACTTTCTAGCGGCGCCGGCAACTGCGGCTGCGCAGAGGACTTTCAACGTAGCTCTGAAGCGGAAAAAGAAATATAAAGACGTCACAGCGCGCGCTATTATCGTCCAAACGGAGATAAAGGGGAGAGCGAAGCGGCATTGATCACAGGATGGCGGTACTTTTATTATATAGAGACTTTAATACATGCAGGCGCGTCATGCGCCTAGCGATAAAGTTTAACATTTGTTAGCTGGTGAAAAGCGGCCACCGGTGAAAGATGAATAAGTACACGTTTCAATACTATTCCCTTAAAAAAACATCGTCCCGATGCTACAAACACGAAACCGAAAACAAAACCACGCGTAATAAAGAAAAAACAACAACAAAGCAACAAAGTCGCTAAGTTGGTCAGGGGGCGTAGAAAGGCTTAAGACGCCCCACGTGGATCACTTCAGGGCATGGGCAGCGCCGCTGTGATTGCGAAATGCCGTCTGGCACGACCTCATAGTCCAGTGCGACAATACGTCGGATGACCATATTATAGGGTCCGAAATAGCGTCGTAAAAGTTTCTCGCTAAGTCCTCGTCGGCGTATCGGAGTCCAGACCCAAATCCGGTCGCCGGGATGGTACTCGACGTAGCGTCGTCGAAGATTGTTGTGCCGGCGCTCGGTCATGTGTTGGTTCTTGATGCGCAGGCGGCGAGCTCTCGACGTTCTTCGGCACGCTACAAGTAGTTGGCAACGTCGAGATTGTCTTCGTCGGTGACTTCCGGTAGCATGGCGTCAAGAGTCGTTGCCGGGTTCGTTCTGTAGACAAAGTTGAACGGGGCCATGTGCGTCGTTTCTTGCACGACCGTGTTGTATGCGAAGGTCACGTACGGAAGGATGGCTTCCCCCGTCTTGTGTTCGACGTCGACGTACATTGCCAGCATGTCGGCGATGGTCTTATTTAGGCGCTCGGTACGGCCATTCATCTGCGGGTCGTAAGCGGTGGTCCGTCGATGGCTTGTCTGGCTGTACCGCAGGATGGCTTGAGTTAAATCTCCCGTAAAGGCTGTACCTCTGTCAGTGATGAAGACTTCTGGGGCACCGTGACGCAGGCGGATGTTCTCAACGAAGAATCTGGCTACTTCGGCTGCACTGCCTTTGGGCAAGGCTTTTGTTTCGGCGTAGCGGGTGAGGTAGTCCGTAGCTACGACCATTAATTTATTCCCGGACGTCGACGTCAGGAAAGGCCCCCGGTTAAGTCCATCCCGATCTGCCGGAACGGTCGCCTAGTTGGTTCGATCGGCTGTAAAAGTCCAGCTGGTCTTGTCGGTGGTGTAGTGAGTCGCTGACAGTCTCGGCATGTCTTTACGTAGTGGGCGACGTCGGCAGTGAGGCGAGGCCAGTAGTATTGTTCTTGTATCCTCGCGAGCATGCGGAACATACCCAGGTGCCGAACCGTTTGGTCGTCACGGAGAGCTTGCAGAACCTCTTGTCGCAATTCTGAGGGTACCAGGAGGAGGTTGTTGGCTCGGAGTGGCGAGAAATACTTCTTTAGCAGAATATAGTTTTGCAAGAAAAACTACGCCTATTCTCCCTTGAACACCATCGGCACAACGATCGTCTTGCCTTCCATGTAGTCTACAAGGCTCCTTAGTTCCGGGTCGACTCGTTGTTTGGCGAATTCGTCGGCACTGATGAGTCCCAAAAAGCGTCGTCATCTTGGTCGTCCGGTGGCGGGGGTGCAACGGGGACGAGCAGTCGGCGTCAGAGTGCTTTCGCCCGGACTTCTAAACGACGGTGATGTCGAAAGTCTGAAGTCTCAGACTCCATCGTGCGAGGCGACCTGAAGGATCGTTCAAGTTAGCTAGCCAACAGAAGGCGTGGTGGTCGCTCACAACTTTGAAGGGCCTGCCATAGAGGTAGGGGCGAAACATTTATGTTGCCCAGATTATGGCGAGGCACTCCTTTTCTGTTGTGGAATAATTTGCTTCCGCCTTCGACAGCGACCGACTACCATCACTTGCAAATATTTCTAGTCCGTCAATCCTCTGCACAATTCCTACGCTGCTGGCGTCGGTGTGGACTTCGGTATCAGCGTTTTCGTCGAAATGCGTAAGTATTGGCGGCGATTGCAGGCGTCGCTTCAGTTATTCAAATGCTTCGACTTGCCCCGTCTCCCGCTTGAACTCGACGTCACCCTTTGTGAGGTGCGTCAGTGGCTCGGTGATCCGTGAAAAGTCCTTGACGAAGCGCCTGTAATTGGCGCACAGTCCAAGAAATCTACGCACTGTCTTCTTGTCGGAGGGCGGAGGAAAGTAGTGATCGCGGCCGTTTTCTGTGGGTCAGGGCACACTCCAGACTTGCTGATGACGTGACCCAAAAACAAGAGCTCCTCGTATGCGAAGCGCCACTTCTCGGGCTTCAAAGTGAGTCCGGAGGTCTTGATTGCTTGAACAACTGTTTCAAGGCGCCGGAGGTGTTCTTCGAAGCTTGAGGCAAACACAACGACGTCGTACAAGTAGACGAGACAAGTCTGCCACTTCAAGCCTGCCAGTACTGTATCCATAACGCGTTGGCAAGTCGCAGGTGCCGAGCAACGACCAAACGGCATGTCCTTGAACTCGAACAGTCCGTCTGGTTTTATAAAGGCAGTCTCCTCCCGGTCCCTCTCGTCGACTTAGATTTGCCAGTAGCCGTTTCTGTGGTCCATCGACCGAAAAATACTTTGCGTTGTAGAGTCGATCAAAGGCGTCGTCTATCCGTGGGAGAGGGTATACGTCCTTCTTCGTGATTTTGTTGGGACGACGATAATTGATGCAGAAACGTAGGGTTCCATCTTTCTTCACTAACTCCACGGGGAACGCCCACGGACTCTTTGACTATTGGATGATGTCGTCGCGTAGCGTTTCGTCGACTTGTTGTCTTATGGCCTGGCGTTCGCGCGCCGAAACTCGGTACGGGCTCTGACAGAGTGGGCGGATGTATTCGTCGGTTATGATCCGGTGCTTGGCGACAGGGGTTTGTCGAATTTTTGACGACGACGAGAAGCAGTTCGTGCATTGCAGGAGCAGGACTTTGATCTGTTCTTTCTTATGCCTGGGAAGGTTCTGATTGGCGTCGGAAGAGGGTTCAGGTATTACAGTCGTCGTTGCAGGTGCGCTAGAATCCGTGAAGGAGAAATCACTGCCGGCTTGTACTATTTCATCGATGTAGGTGACCATGGTACCTTTTTTAATGTGTTTGTATTCGTGGCTGAAGTTTGTGAGCATCACTCTTGCTTTTCCTTCACGTAGCTCAGCTTTTCCTCTAGCGACGCACATTTCACGTTCGAGCAGTGAGTGATCATCGCCCCCGACGACGCCCTCCATGTCTGCAGGCACTTCGGTAGCGACGGAAATAATCACGCTGGAGTGAGGAAGAACGGTGACTTGTTCTTCAAGCACATTCAAGGCATGGTAACTGATGCTTGTATCCGGTGGTATCGCTTTGTTCGTTGAAAGCGTTATCGACTTGGACCTTATGTCGATGAGTGCACCGTGTTGGTTTAGAAAGTGTATGCATAGGATGACACCCCTGGAGCAGTGCTGTAGGATTAGGAAGCTCGCCGGGTAAGTGCGTTTGTTAACCCTGACTCGCGCTGTGCAGATTCCAGCCGGCGTTATTAGATGGCTTCCTGCTACCCGCCGCGGTGGCTCAGTAAGCTAAGGCGTTGCGCTGATGAGCACGAGATCGCGGCATCGAATCCCGGCCGCGGCGGCCGCATTTCGATGGAGGCGAAATACAAAAACGCCCGTGTGCTTGCGTTGTAGTGCACGTTATAGAACCCCAGGTGTCAAAATTAATCCGGAGCCCTCCACTAGGGCGTGCCTCATAATCAGAACTGGTTTTGGCACGTAAAACCCCAGAAATAAGACGGCCTTCCACTGTCCGGATATCGGGTCCTTGCCAGGCCGTTTTCACCTTCTTCAACTTGGCGGCGAGCGGGCCACTGAAGACGGAATAGTCGGCTCCAGTGTCGACGAAAGTGGTGACGTTATGACCATCGATTAGCACGTCTAGGTCGGTAGACCGTCGTCTGGCATTGCGGTTAAGTCGTGGCGTCGGATCACGGCTACGTCGGCTTGCTTCGCTGCTGCTACATCGCGTAGGCAGTGCTTTCGGTGGCGAAGTGTTGTCGTCGAGGCTCTTGCTAGGCGGTGCACTGATACCTCGTTGTGATTATGCGCGAAACGTCCTCGTCGGCGGCGGAGGATCTTCGGTATTGCGTCGTACAGCAACCGCACCTCCATGGGTTGCTGCTTTTAGTTTCCCGGATAGGGGCTCAAGGACCGGCCCCGGGATTGGCCAGTGTATGGTCGGCGCTACGGCGACAGGTAGCGTCCTAGTAACTGAGAGCCTGAGGGTCGTCGTGGTTTCCACTGTGCTCCGGCGAGGTAGTCAGCGTGTCACATGGTCGCTCGCCAAGCTGCGGACGTGGCGCGTTGTCGGCGAATCCTCGTAGGCCCATCTCGCGGTATGGGCATTGGCGATAGTCATGGCCGCCTTCCCCGCAGTGATAGCAGAGCGAGCGATGGTCGGGGGCGCGCCAAATTTCCGTATTTCTCGGGTAGCTGCGCTAGGCGATGGGCGTGCGTGTTGGCGGTGGCGGCGGTGGACGACGGAACTGCGTCTTTACGGGGCCCTGGTCCTGGCGCGGAGGGGAACCTTGACGGCGGGCGACGGCGGCACATGTTATTGATTCCGGCTGGTGTTACGGCGATTGCGGCTGCACATCGGGAACTGAGCGCTAACTTCTTCTTTGGCGATGTCGGCGATAGATGCCACTTGAGGCTTCGACCTGGGAAAGAGCTTCTGCAGTTCCTCGTGAACGGCAGCTCTGATGGTCTTGCGCAAGTCGTCGCTGGCAAGTGCTTGAACGTCTATGTTGTTCGCGGCCAGTGTTCTGCGGTTATACTGCCTGGTCCGCATGTCGAGCGTCTTAATAGTTGTGGCTTCGGAAAGAAATTCAGCAACAGTCTTGGGCGGGCTGCGTATCAATCCGGCGGAGAGCTCTTTCTTGACACCCCTCGTCAAGAAACGAGCTTTTTTTTCTCTTCTGTCATGTTGGGGTCGGCGTGCTTGAACAGGCGAGTCATCTCCTCTGTGAAAATCGTGATGTTCTCGTTGGGCAGTTGCACCCGGGCTTCTAGGAGAACTTCAGCCCTTTCCTTGTGCATGACGCTTGTAAAGGTCTGCAGGAAGCCGTGGCGGAACAGGTCCCATGTTGACAAGGTCGACTCCCGATTCTCGAATCACATCCTGGCGGCATCCTCCAATGAGAAGACTTGGCGCAGGTTGTCGTCGCTGTTCCAGTTGTTAAGTACAGCGACCCTTTCATACGTCTCGAGCCAGCTTTCCGGATCCTCAAATGTTGATCCGCGGAACGTTGGAGGCTCCCAGGAGTGGTGTAACAAGATCGGTGTAGGTGGCACTGGTGCCGTGATTGTTGATGCGGTACTGGGCATGCACTTCCTGGTCTTCTCGGGAAGAAGTCCCTACTCTGGGGGCTGGTTTCGTATCCTGAGGCTAGCTCGGTGGTCGGGGACAACGTTCGTAGTGTCTTCGGGGTTCGGGCTTGGATCACGGCTTTTCGGGGGCGTCTGGTGCATGAACACAAAAGCACCTCCACCGTCACGTAGTAGTGATGGTGAAGAAAACAGTCGTAAAACTGTGTATGACGAAACCGATTCTTTATTGGGCGAACCTTTGCCCACAAAAGCAAGCTACACTCGAAGCACAGCGATAGCGGCGAACACAGTCGGCGATCATCGAAATCTGATCAGCGACGAAAGGCGTTTGCTTTTATAAATGAGTCGTCGAAAGTTCCAGACTAATCCCTGGTGCCCGCGTGTCTTCCAGAAAGTACTAGACAATTCGCGTCGCTCATACAATCAGATTACATAAGCGTCGGTGACAACAGTCAACGGATAGAAGCATCGATAACGTTCGAGAAACTTCAGATATATAGTATAACGTTTAACATTAGTTAGCCTGTGAAAAGAGGGAACCGGTGAAAGATAAACAAGTACACCTGTCACTATGAAGAGCTGAAGAGCGCCTTCGCTCTTCATGAAGGCGATGTTAAAAAGCTTTCTTTAAAAAAATATTATGGGGTTTTACGTGCCAAAACCACAATCTGATTATGAGGCACGCCGTAGTAGGGGACTCCAGAAATTTGGACCACCTGGGGTTCTTTAACGTGCACCTAAATTTAAGTACACGGGTGTTTGCGCATTTCGCCCCCATCGAAACGCGGCCGCCGTGGCCGGGATTCGATCCCGCAACCTCGTGCTCAGCCGCCCAACACCATAGCCACTGAGCAACCACGGCGAGTAAAAAGCTTTCTTTGACAACTTTCCTGGGTTTGTCATGCATACCGGCTGTGGCTAAGTCAGTCGATATCTCTATGGATAGATATATTTGTGGATATATGGATAGAAGCGCTACGTACTTGAAGATCATACGGTATCGAAATGAGCATGCGCCGAATGTATAGCGATTTGTAACCATTTGAATCAATTTTATAATCAATTTTGACATTGCACTGTAAGAACTATTTATTTATATATTTATTCATTTATTTATTTATTGTGTACCTCCTTCGCCATTCAGGCATTAAAGCATAGAGGGTAGAGTTCATATAAACAAACACACAAAATTACATTCATAAAGCTTGGAAGAAATAATCATTTGAACAAATACAGACAGTATCAGGTGGTAGAGTATTCCAATCTCTTATAGTGCTAGGGAGAGTAGCGCAGTAGTAAAGGGACCGATTTACTCTTCAAAGTATTCACCCTAAAAAAAAGTTTACACCCTTTGGGTTGTATCTTGTCCCCAAACAATAATCGCCATTTGTATTGCTTGCGTTTCCTTTCTTGATAACTCGGCGCTCGCTACTTTCCTATCGAGAATGCAATGTCACGTTAGTAACGCGCGTGCCGTTCGTGACTAGGAAGTACCGGGCTCGCATCGTTAAGGAAAGGAAATGCGGACAAGACAGATGACGATTATTGTTTGGGGATAAGAAACCACCCAAAGGGTGTAAACTTTTTTTAAAGTGTTGTTTTACTATCGCAAACTGTCGAATTGAGTGAAATGCATTGCTGACTGCATCAGCAAAGAGAAGGAGGAAATGTTCTTTACACTCTGCCCTTCTGAGAGAGAGTAGAATGCCCGTTCAGCTCTTGCGGCAATAGAGAGCAAAACTTAGCGTATGCTCCTGCTTCAAGTGCAGAAGGCTGGTCCAGAACATGGCGATGTATCGCGCACACAGAGCAAAGAGCACACCGTTTTGCTTCTAAGATACCAGATAGCCATAGTGCCAACGGGAGCGGAGCCAACGCTCTGCTTGTTCACTCGCAGTTGCCCCACCGCGCAGCGCACACAATATCGCGGAACTATCCTTTGTTTCAGTAGTTCCGTGCAGCAGAGCCAAGACTACGTGACCATGTAGCGCAGATTCCTGCGAAGCGAGATGTAGTTGCAGTGTTCGGAACCCGTTGCTTGTCTTAATGGCGTTAGCAAGTGATCTAGTAGGAACATGTTTGCTTGAAGGCTTCTCTGCATGTTAGAGCTGCGAACTTTTAGGTGATATTGCTTCGTTTTAGAGCGAAAGCTCTAAAGTACGCCATGTCTCGCAAGGTCATTCATCGCGTCGCAATGACGCTGAGCCGCCGGAGCGCGAGCCGCCATGCGCGAGCAACGAGCCGCCGAGTGCATGTGTAGCAGTGAACCAGTTTACCACGCAGTTTACCAGTGAAAGACACGCAGTTTACTAGTGAAAGCACCGCTTCTTCCTTGGTCCTGGCCGACGCGTCCATGGTAACGCCTGCACGTCGACATTGCAGGTCGTATAACAGGTGTTTCATACTTGTAATCTTAACTGGGATTCATAGCGCTAAAACGACACAAGGACGAGGAAGAACACGGGACGAGCGCTAACTTTCAACAATTGCTTTATTGCAGTTAGTAAGCATATATATACTCACTGGGAAAGGCACTGCAAAAAACACTCTGAAGGAAAGAAGAAAGGAAAAACAGTCATGTGGCTACTGTGCCAAAAGTGCAAGCTCTTTCTTGGATAAAAGAATAGACGGCGTGCTAACGCAATCATCACATCCTCTAGCTATCTCTGCTGCTTCGACAATTTCCCTCGTTATCTTATTCCTGTGGCGATACACAACAACAGTTTGTTTAAAGAGAGGGTAGCATAGTTCCTTCGCGTCACATTTTCTACAGTGGGCAGCCACGTGCCCATCTATTGCGGTGCTCTCTACTTTATTATTATGCTCCGCCAGCCGCACGTTTAAACATCTGCCCGTCTGGCCCACGTAGTACTTCCCACACGAAAGTGGAATCTTATACACTACGTTCCGAGTGCACGTGACAAAAGGTTCCTTGTGTGTAGTAGTGCAAACAGGCTTCCGCTTCCTCGTAGGACAGCTCAGCCCACTCAAACTCAAAAGTTTGTTAGGAGCTGTAAAGACAACGTTTACACCCGACCGTTGCCCTACTTTTTTTAGGTTGTGAGAAACCCTATGAAAATAGGGAATTACAGCCACCTTTTGTTTGTCCCTTAGTTCTTTCTTCCTTCTTGCGTCATCCGCTCTCTGCTCTTCACTCAAACGAGAAGTTGCCTTCCTTCGACGATGCAGGCTTTCAGCAACCGAGATAATGATGTGTCTCGGATAGTTCGCTGCTTCCAAGCGAGCCACCTGCTTACTAAGTCCTTCATCCAACATGTGGGTACAAGACTTCGAAAGAGCGCATGATAAGAAAGAACGTACAATACTTCTTTTTATGAGTTTCGAGTGAGCAGAACCGTACCTTAAGGGCGGCTTGTTTGCTCTGGGCTCATACACCCAACACACGTGTGCAGCTTTAAAATGCAAACGCAAATCTAAAAACCTGATATTGCCCTGCGCAGGAAATTCAGTGGTGACGTGCACTCGGAACGTAGTGTATAAGATTCCACTTTCGTGTGGGAAGTACTACGTGGGCCAGACGGGCAGATGTTTAAATGTGCGGCTGGCGGAGCATAATAATAAAGTAGAGAGCACCGCAATAGATGGGCACCTGGCTGCCCACTGTAGAAAATGTGACGCGAAGGAACTATGCTACCCTCTCTTTAAACAAACTGTTGTTGTGTATCGCCACAGGAATAAGATAACGAGGGAAATTGTCGAAGCAGCAGAGATAGCTAGAGGATGTGATGATTGCGTTAGCACGCCGTCTATTCTTTTATCCAAGAAAGAGCTTGCACTTTTGGCACAGTAGCCACATGACTGTTTTTCCTTTCTTCTTTCCTTCAGAGTGTTTTTTGCAGTGCCTTTCCCAGTGAGTATATATATGCTTACTAACTGCAATAAAGCAATTGTTGAAACTTAGCGCTCGTCCCGTGTTCTTCCTCGTCCTTGTGTCGTTTTAGCGCTATGAATCCCAGTTAAGATTACAATGACCCACCAACACGCCCAAACTTCTTCCCTGCTAACGTTTCATACTTACTTAGTGGTAGTCGACCCTCATTCGAAGTGGCCAGAAGTATGTCCCATGACCACTACTACTTCAGAAGCAACCATCGCATGCATTCATGAACTTTTCTGCAGATTTGGTTTTCCGAAAACAGTGGTGTCCGACAACAGAAGAAAGTTCTTCTCTGAACAATTCCAAGTCTACCTCAAGCAAAGGGGTATAAGACACGTACGGACCACACCGTATCACCCAAGCAGCAACGGACTGGCGGAACGTTTTGTCCAAACCTTGAAGGCAGCGCTTAATTCGCAAGACCAATCCGAGGATAGCGACTGCGGAACTAGCAGACTTCCTTTTGGCGTAACGTAATACGCTTCATGTTACGACAGGGGAAGCCCCTTCCACCTTGCTCCTGGGCCGGTGCCTACGGACCAGACTAGACCCGGTGTGTGTGTACCATCGATCGAGAACAAGGTGTCAAAGCGCCAATGTTATCAGACAAGGCACCACCCGTGTCGCGAGAAAATATTTGGTGTGGGTGATGACGTTTGGATGCGCAATTTCCGACTAGAACAAAAGTGGCTCTGTACAGCAGTTCTCACTCGTACGGGACCTGTGTCGGACCGTTCCGTTTTTTTTTTTTTTTTTTTTTTTTTGTAGTGACTCCACGTGGTGTTTTCCAGTGGGAGCGTCACCAAAACCACATTCGCAAGGACAACACCGGCACCACGGAGTTCGTTCTACCCTTCGTGAGGAGCACTCAAGAATCTCCGGTACAGGTCCCAGCGGCCGACTCTTCAACCGATGACGACAGCACGGCGATCATTCAGACTCTGCTAACGACCATCGTTAGCCACAGAGAAAGCGCCGCCCAACTGATGACTATTTGCCATAAACTGCTGTGGCTATGCTGGTGTTTCCAGCGTGGTAGTGTTTCCCTTTCTGTCAAGCGGCCCATATCGCGATCACATCACCCTCAGCCGCTATGTGTATAAATCGCTGGCTACAAGGCTGGGGTGTGTATCTTGTGCTTTTTATTTCTTGGCTGTCACTACGCCGCATTAAGTTGCCCCTATGCAATAAAAAGCATGTTTCAAGTACGGTCTGCCTCTTCATTCACGGAAGCTCCGGAACACGACACCCGCACACCATCAAAAGCGTGCGCAGTGGTGCCATTTCGTATTAAAGGACCGTTAGCGTGATAGAAGACGATGACGACGGTGACCCGAACACCCTCAAAAGTGTTGCGCAGCGGTGCCATTTCGTATTAAAGGACCGCTAGCGTCATAGAAGACGATGACGATGGCGACTCGAACATTATCAAAAGTATTGCGTGAGCTTACACGGAAGCCACGATGGCGGGTTGTGTAAGACACTGAGAAATTTGACATCAAACCGCGCATTTCTTGACGCGTTTTTATTCTTTGCGCATTCGGCCATTTTTTGTACCATGTTTTGGTCACGCCACCGTCGGATTTTTGAAAAATGGGGCATGTAATGCTTTCGAATTAAAACCCACTGGCTGCAGGTGAGATACGAACCCACGTATTCGCATTAAGCGTGTAATGCCTTTACCAATTCAGCTACCGTGGCGCCATTTTCCCGTCCGCTTTCTTTTCTGTGGTTTTGTTTATAAACTGTAACAGTATGGAAAGTTTTCCACTTTCTTGGATATTTATGTACGAGTTCTACAGTTAAGTAAACCTAATAGTGTCAGCCAGCGCCACCACTCATGTCCTTGTCGACGGATGTAGAAAATCCTTTCTGCCACAAGGCGTCACCTTGTACGTGAACGTGGGAGAGCGCACCTGGTAAATAAACCCACACATGTTACCTAAGGCATCAAAGCTACCGCATACGAGACCTTTGCTATCTAATAAACGAGAAGAAACAGCAGCAAAATGTCCTGTTTTCGTAAATTACAACCACCTAAGAGCCAACAGACAAGTACAACAAGAAAAGACTACAAGGTTAGAGCATCGCCTGCGTAATCTGCTTACTTGGGTTTGTATCCCACCTGCGGCGAGTCATTCTTTCTTCCACTTTCCTTTTCATGTCCTCATAATTTCTACATTTCAATAAAACAAAACAAGTAGTTTCTCCTACGCTTTCCGTGTTGTCATCCTCTGTTGGCTTTATGCGGTTGTAATTTTCGAAAACTGGGCACCTCATTTCCTTTTCTACTTGGAATTAAGACGCCGTAGCCTTTACAAAGATTGTCGAAAATTGGTAAGCTCTAAACGAAACATCAAATCACTAAAATTACAAGTTTCTATCTCTGCACCACATGGATAAATCGCAATTCTGTAGACTGCGTTATCGGAAGTGGTCAAATTTGATATGAGTTCACCGCTTCTGCGAAAGTGTTAGAATGCCTTCTAGGGTTTTGTAAAAGCCCAATAACAAATAAATGGGTATACTTCAGACTGGTTCACGAAGTCTGCCAGCTTTTGATGTAGGTATAGGTGTATTTCGCAGAATATTGATATCCTTTCTTATCGCTGCGTTATACTTGCAAATTTTGCACCATGTATTTTTTAATTTGTTAATTCGGAACTATTTTTGCAAAAAATTACACCTAATAATAAAACACCTGTACTCTACAATCGGTAGATTTTAACGCTTTATTTTAAATACAGCAATTGCCATGAAATTCAGTGCAGTAGGTGCTGAGAAGAACTTTTTATCCCTTTCATAGATTTAAAAAGGAATTCCTGAAGTAAAGCTGCTTCTCAAGCCGATAGGGAATAAGCCTTAATTGAGGCTTTCAGTTTAAGCATATCTCAATAATTTCGTCTTGCGACTTCACGAAAAAAGTGCCTGGCAACGTTAATGTGGATCTTAAATTGAGTGCTTGGAGGTGACGCATAGATACCATTACAGGCCCTCGGGAAACTTTATCGGCAACAGCTGTATTCTGATGCAGAAGCATCGATATATGCGGCCGTCAGCAAAAAGACAATGGTCATTATTTGTTCCACGTAACAATGTACTTTCCTACAAGGAAAAAAAAAACAGCCTATGGAAAAAAAGCACACATGACGAGCCTGAATGGTGGCCACGTGGGTGAACATCTAAAGTTTATTTCGTGTTTTTTTTTTGTATTACTGGACAGCATCGTATAGGGGCTCCCAAAGAGCAGTTTTCCAAGGCATGAATATTTCGACAGAATAAACGCAAGCAGACAGTTGTCCCTTCAGATTCTTGCGCTGGTCATTGTATTCATTCAATTGTTGTTGTTTTTTCACTAAGAAAGGAAAGTCAGGCTTGTGAGAAGTAGAAACACTCCCTCACATATCGACGTCTCACTTTAGCTCTATCTTGAGGAATGCACAGGGTTTCCCGAAAAAAAAGGAGTTAAGTATTACAGATGCTGTTTCACGAGCTTCCCGCCAAATCCGTTATTCCCAGACGGCTTCCTTGCCAGACTAGATATCTCATCAAAGCAATAGTTGCACGTACACACTGGGTAGTTTGAGAGCTGCATCTGGACATCAACATCATGCCCTATACAAGGACGTACGGATGCTTTTATAAACTCGACAGAACAATGCACGCAGATTATTACCCCGTTGCGGTACGCAGTGCTTTGCATGCCGTACGGCAGATTGACAGGAAAATGCCACATGCGCATTCACCTTCCTGACTGTTATTTCTGCGGTTCTGTGGCAACGTAAAGGTAGGTGCTCAACATCAGGTTGCTTAGCGTTCGCTACATCCATTCTGGCTCGGTGAGTAGCAGTGGAGGGCGATATTATTACACAAGCACGATGAGCTACGAAGTGCTAGTTTCCCCCACTAAGAACTTTACATGTTTCGGTACTCAGCGCAAAAAAATGTGTTAACCTGGCGTTGATGTTCATGGTGGGCCGTGTAGGCACAGGTGCTGTCGATCTCAGCCTGCGCGAAAACAGCGGTCTTATATTGCACCCTACAATGGATTGGATCTTCCACCGACGGGTTAGGTCAACGCATGTGATCTTGGAAAGGGCCGTCGTGAAAACCTAAAAAAGGACATGGAACACTATTAAGTGTGCGAAAATTCATTCCTAAATGGTCGACGACGATAAGCGTGTTCTTGGGAGGTGCGCAAATAAGTACCGGGCGATGACCTTTGTGATTGCACGTGGGTGACTCGCATAGTGCACGAAGTTTCGACTTCTAGTTAAGGTCTTCCACATCATACTGTCACGTAGTAGTGACGGTGAGGAAAACTGTCGTAAAAATGGGTCTGACGAAACTGATTCTTTATTGGGCGAACCTGTGCGCACAAGAGCAAGCTACACTCGAAGCACAACGAACACAGTCGGCGATCGTCGAAAATCTGATCAGCCGCAAAACGCGTCGGCTTTTATATATGTGTCATCGAAGGTTTCAGAGTAATCCCTGGTGCCCGCGTGTCTCCCAGAAAGTACTAGACAATTCGCGTAGCGCATACAATCAGATTACATCAGAGTCGGTGACAACAGACAAGGTATAGAAGGATCGATACGTTCGAGAAACTTCTGATAGATGCAGGCACGTCCTGTGCCTAGCGATAACGTTTAACATTTGTTAGCCGGTGAAAAGCGGTCACCGGTGAAAGATAAACATGTACACGTGTCAATACATTTTGCGATAGGTGGAGAGTGATGCCAAGGAGGCGTTCGTAGCCAGAACATCGCAATTTGTCTTTTTGGCTTGCTGAAGCCGAGAAGGGTCTCGAAGTGCTAGTGACAGAACGTTTTGGCGGCGCCTAATTGGGGATGCACGCGCTTAACCGAATAATTAGTCGTTCCGTGGGATGATGTGCTGCTTGAACGTATCTACACCGAAATCTCCTGGAGAATATTCTCATAATAAAGTTTCCAAAAATTCGGAGTCTTCAAGAAGCTGGGCAAGCATCTCAGCTAAACATTGTGTGTTTAACTTAGTTTTAACTCTCAAACAATGAAGAACACGAGACCGAAGGACGAAGCGCAAATTATCTACCGTTGTGCTCGTCTCCTGTTCTTTCCTTCTTTCAGTGTCAAAACGCTGTACAGCACAGTCATGAACGTCCAACATCCGGCCTCTTTCATCGCGTTACTAGACGTCAATTCAAGCTGATAACTCCGATAATAAATGTAGATGCGCAGCGTACACTGACTCGGTCTATAAGCATCGATAGTTGAGTTGATCACAATAGTTCATTGAACATTTAGAACACCGCAGAACAGCACTGACAGACAGTGCAGCTGATTCCTCGAACTAACATCACAACCATCTGATTTACCCAAGTTTGGATGTGATTATTTCAATACTGAGCTGTACTGCAGATTTTCGAATTTTCTTTTTACTTATACAAAACGCCCCTTGGCAATAATACTACACCGCACATGAGAGATATTAGTACGAACAAAGTTACGGGTCAACTTGTCAAATTCATGTCAGTAAATATTGCGCGCACGCGGATACTCAACCGCTACCTTATTACGTGTATTAGCCTTTTGCATGAGCTAAACAATCGAATGGTATAGAAAGAATTTTACTGACAAATCTGGCGCTGATGTCCGCGTCTACTGAGTGAATGAGTGACATAACTTTATTTGAAATCCGGCGATTGGGAGGCCCGGGCCTGGGGCCGCCTAGATGGCCACTGGGAGCTGTTGCTCCCGCACGGCATCCATGGCTCGCTGGACGGCCCAAAGTTGGTCTAGGAGTTCTGAGCTGAGTAGCGTGGCCGACCACGTCTACTGCATCGGAAAGATATACGGCAGTTGTATTTTGCCTGAACTCAGTCCTACGGGACTAAATGATTGTTTCAGGATTGCATTAGGCTTTCTCCGAGACTCATTTTTATTGCAAATACATTCTATCTCTATCGATAAATACTTTCATTGAGCATCCTATTTTCGACCCTTCCCCGTTGAACACATATTCCCAAATAGAGTCAATGCACATTATTAATTAGGCATTGTGATTTATTCATTCATGATTCATTCATGATTTAGTAATGCAAAAAGTGACGTCAAAAAAGTAAAAAAAGTAAAAAAAAAGTGACGATTATACAATGATTAGCAGACCCCTAATACCATAACCTAGTTATGAACAAAACAAGCATTCAAGTGCCTAAAGAAATATTCTAATGTGAACACCCATTTGCGAGAAATCCATTTGTCTGCTTTCCTCGACTGTGGAGGTTTGTCATATACGACGGTCGTTCAACATAAGCTTAACAAGCTGGTCGATTGCTGCTGCCAGTGCGTTGGTGCGTATGTCCACTGTAGTCAGGTTCTGTATTTAGTCGCTATCTTTAGCCACCCCGCAATGAACATTATTCACAGAGGTACAACTGTGTAAGCGCATATGGTGAAAGAACTCATGCAGTACAATTTTGTAAATAATCCGCTGAAGGTAAGATGGACGATGCACTTCTGGTAAAGATTGGCTGCAAGTTTCGTAAATGATGCACACAGATATATATGTTTGTGATATAGAAGTGAGTGCGTAGGAAATGAAAAGCGTTTATAATACGCTAAAAAGCGATGTGTATATACTACGGACAACTTTACATTCCACCTGTTTATTTCTCTTCCCTTGGTGTAATCTGCTTGAGGTGTCCTCATTCGCGACAGCCACCACACTCTGCTCGTATTTTTATTGTGTCTGTGTCAAAAAATTCTCTCTCTCGCTTTGTTTTGGCCGCGTACTGACCGCAACTCAAAAAGAACCGAGAAAATTTGCTTCCACACTGCTCCTCCTCATCCAGTCGCTCTTCTCTTCGCTCGGCTTTCTCTCTTATCGTAAGATTTGCGACGATGCCTACCACTAAAAGCGTTCAGAGTCCTGTTAAATATTACCTTATTCAAAAAGTGCTGCTTATCTCATTTGCTCAGAAAGTGCGCAATGCTCTCGCTACGTGTCCTATGTACCCTAATTTAAGATTATGCTTTATCATTACTCCAACTGTCTGCAGGAGTCCTAAATGCTGTTTAGACTTAGGGTATATTTTTCTTTCAATTTGTAGTTCTTCAAACACGCACCCAACTCCACATCAACTTTGGCACAGGACTCCCAATATCTATACGCACGAATTGCACCCACTCCGGAAGCATGTATAAACACCGGACAATGGCCAGATCGCGTTGCGGCTATTTGAGATTCCTACAAGATCTCATGATTTCCGCTGCTTTGGCTAGAACAGAAATAAGACGCCATTCTGAGCCGAAACCGACGCTCGTCCGTTTCATGGCAGTGTATGAAGTTGAAAAGCGAGCTTGCTTAACAAGCCGGCAGATCCCACGCCCTGTGGGAATCGGTGTTATGCGAAGCAGTGTGCGGGGAGCCTACCAAGTTAACGAAACGACCATGCGAGCACCAAGACGTACGCGGCTGTTTCATGAGCTACATGACACACATGTCATGTCATTCATATCATGAGTCCTCAGGAGTCTCTTTACCTGCGCCGAAGAGACCATAAGGCGCAAGCCTTAGTCATGCTCATGGCTATGACTTCGACCATCAGCCTTTTCCTTCACTTAGTACCACATCCGAACCCATTCCATTGGTTTTTGAGTGTTGATGTTTTTACGCTGAGTCATTGTCATTTTTGCTGAGTAATGGTTATGACTATGGCTTCTACCACCATCCTTTAGCGTTTCCTTCACTTGGTGCCCACGTTCGAACCCATTTCGGTGTTTTTTTACTATTATTCTTTCTTAGCTGAGTCATTGTCATTTCTGCTGAGTCATGCTGATGAATATGACTTCTACCATCATCCTTTAGTGTTTCCTTCACCTATAGAACCCACGTCAGAACCCATTTCAATGGTTTTTGAGTGTTAATCTTTCTTCGCTGAGTCATTATCATTTTAGGTGGCTGTTTCATGACCTACATCACACGCATGTCATGACATTCATGTCATGACCTATCATTTAGGCTCGCCGTACACCGTTGTCATACTGTGCCAATTTTGGCACCTACCAAGTTAATGAAACGACCATGAGAGCCCCAAGATATAGGCAGCTGTTTTATGACCTACATGACACGCATGTCATTGTATTCATGTCATGACCCATTATTTATGTTCGCCATACGCTCTTGTCATACTATGCCAATTTTGGTAAACACGAAGTTAACGAAACGACCATGCGAGCACCAAGACGTAGGCGGCTTGGTAGATAGATAGATAGATAGATAGATAGATAGATAGATAGATAGATAGATAGATAGATAGATAGATAGATAGATAGATAGATAGATAGATAGATAGATAGATAGATAGATAGATATTGTCGAAGTGCAAGTGTTCGCCAAGAAATGCTTCGCATTTAAAAGGCCGCAATCCGCGGCAGCGCTCAAACGCCTACGACATGCACAGTTCATACACGTATGTGCATGTAATATACGTATATATAATATGCAGAACGTGGAAACGCTTGCTTCAATATCAACGCATTTAGAGAGAATCGCCAAGGCACAAAGTTTCCTGTAGGATATGATTCCTCTGCTAGCCAGCTTATGTGATCTGGTGCTGCTGTCAGCATGGAAAGCTCCTACATCCGCTGCGCATAGAAATAGCACTGGTGGAAGGTTGGCACGGGTCAGTTCTAGCACCATTCCTACTTAATTAAATGCTTATTGTACTGTCAGATTGCGATTTGCGAAAGCATACCTCGATTCATCTCGACATACCGCCAGCAATCGAGCGATGTCCTTCTTTCTTTTGTTAATGAGAAAATCCACGTTGAAAAACTTAAGTGCACTTGCGCCGTTTCGGCCGGGAGCCGGCCTTTATCAAGAATGGTTTTACAGATATAACATAAGCTGTTTTATACACTTCCGGCAGAGTCCATTCGGAAAAGGCGGCTCCCCCGCCGAAACAATGAAAATGAATTTCAGTTATTCAGTGTCGATTTCATCACTTAGCTATACAGCCACCAGGAACTCTTATTTTTCAATCATATATAACGGGTGCTTCAACGAACACCTTTAAAACTTTGAATGGTTGCCTTTGGCAGGTAGCACAATTCTAGCTCATGAGCTGCTGTTTCGAAGAGGCGGACATTACTTGCACAAAAAAATGAAATGCATAATCGACTAATTAACAAAAATTGAATAATTCAGTTTTAAATAATTACCTTATGGCCCATATTGCAATTAAAAATTCTAGCCATGGAATTTGCGAGGCGGATCCACTTGGAACGAATTGCTAGAGTGGAACCATTTTCGAGATATAATTCCCCAACTTTTCGGAAAAATGCACTGGCGTTCCAGTTATTTTTGTGCTTCAGTGCATAAAACGACGTTTTGTTAAGTTATAAAAAATGTTTGCACGCGCGATGAGAGTTGGCGCTTTGCGTTTAAGTGTGAGGAGTGAAGTAGGCCGTCAAGGGAGGAACAGGATGTATCCTGGCAACAATATGTTGTAACCAGAGTAGAGGCCTACTCGGCAAAGCAGCGGCTGCGAAACACCTGGACAGAGCAGCGGATTGGCGAGGAGAGATGTAGTACGGGTGGCCGTTGTGGAATATTAGCTCAGGATTGCGGTCGATAGAAAAGGTAACGCGATGTGCGCACAAGGATTGCGGGGACATGCCTTCGGAATTGGGTTATGCCACGCCTCAATGACGGCGGATCTGTTTCTTCAGTCGCAGAATTGCTCAAACACAATGCTCATTGTGACAGCAAAAGCTGGTTTATTTGACAGAGTTTGTTACATCCCCCTCGAGTGACTAGATAGATTAATATAAGCAATTAGCAATGTATATTTGATAGTTGAAAAGAAATTACTACTTGTGAGAGTGAAGAACTGCGTAAGATGGGATGGGAGGGACCTCCAGGTGCTTCTCAAGGCGCTTTAGGGTGCATGGTAACCCAATGCGATATATACAGATTGAAAAGGCGCACAGAATCATTTCTTTTATATTTTCATACAGAACACATGATTAAATTTTCTATTCTTAGGCTTGCATCAGCGACAGTGCATTGCTATGGTTTTGAAAGGACGTGGCTACTGTTTGATACTATTTACGCTCGCATATTCGGTGGTGTTGGGCGAACGAGGTAAGTGTGGCTTTCTCTTCGATGTGCGCTATTATAATTGTTCGCAAGATCACTCGGAATAAAATTTCCGTCCTCGTTACTCAGGGTCTCATGTAACCTAAACAAAACTTTCAAAAGAATACAGTGGTGATTATTTTGCACATAACACCAATTGTTCATTATCCGTGATCGTCTTGTGTTGCACTTTTTTCAACGCCCTGAAACTGGTTTCTGGTACTCTTGAGGGTGTGGATTACAGCGCCCTTACTCATATTTTGCGAGTACAAATCCTTGTTCGTTTACCCTGCTCATTTGTAGCAAAATCGCACGCATACGTTTTTTGCAGTGATGAAACGATTTCTTCGAAGCATCTTCAAATTCACGCGTTGAGAGTACATGAGTTCCTATTTGCGCAGAGAGAGAGCTTGCCACGGTACAGCACAACATGTAGGTCCTCAGTGAACTTGGAAGTCAAAAAAGACAAAGTATTTCTATGAAGCCTTTGTTCCTACAAACCAAGCCAAGCTCGATGATGCCCAACAAGAAAAGAAAATCACGTCAGTGGTAGCAATTCCGTTCATAACAGGAAACAGCTTCTGGAAGCTTTTTTACAAGTTCTGAAGGCCTCCGTGTTTGCCACTGCACTAGCACCTAAAACGAAACTAGAGGTTGACGTGACTATGACATGTCACAAATGACAGTGTAGCTATGAAGTCTGGTTGCATGGATCCGTCAGACTTTCAGCTCACTCACTCTTTCACATAACAAGGAAATACGGACTAGCCCTATGCCGTGTGTCCCCCCAAAGAATAGAGAAAGCAACCTGTTTAAGTTGTCTGGTCGAAGTCATAATTGCTGAGTATTGGTGAATGAGGACAGTTTCTCACCCATAAAATGTTTTTAACCTCCTGCTTGCTTGCCTCACAGAGATGCGCACTTTGGGGAAGTTTCATTCGAGTTTACAGGAAACATGGGACAACCCAAACGATTACATAATTTGTGGCATGCAAGTTCATGCCTCACAGTCACGTCAATGGCAGTTTTCGCAATACACGTCAGTACATGAGGTAAATTTCGACGGCTTTTTCCCGTTTTCTTGCCCACTGAACATAAGACATACTTTTTCTCCAAAATACTGTTCCTTTTTTCAAGCTCTAGCATCTCGCTGACCTCATTACTTATACCTTGAGAGATTAGTTTATTCACATGTAAACTCACAGCATCTGTAAATTTTGTCACGGATTTCAAAGGTCCGTAAGAAAATAATAATGTAATTTTTTCGCACACTCTTTCTAAGATTTTTCGTTCGGAAGCCAGAACATTGTTATCGCGGACGACTCAATGCAGGGCGCCAGACTAACTTCGGCCCCTGCGGTTCTGAGGATTGGCAGAATAGACACACTGGTTTTTCAAGATTCGGATTTATATTTTCTTATACTATTTCGTACAAAGATTGGTCGGAAGGGCTTGCTCATACGTGTGCGTTAGTATCACGATGTAGTACCGCTGATCTTCGGTCCTTTTCTTTAGACCTTACGGCGCTCAAGTTATTAAGACAACTTTGGAAATACAGTTGTGAGGAGCCACTTATGGAACCAGTGGGGGACTGCACCGCTACTATAAACAAGTACTTCTTCAATAAAACTGCGAAGATGTGTCAAAAGTTTTATTGGAACGGCTGCCTTACCAGAGGCGTGTACCAAACCCGCCTACGAATGCGCACTCAGCTGCAACTTTGGTACGTATTTGGGATAGCTTTTTTCATTTTACCATTTTACATTGAAGCTTTAGGGCTCACTCTTCGATGGTCGCGTCCGGCAATAGAAAAAAAACTCATTGGCCGTATGCTGTATGCTGCGAGTGAAAGCGCGTGAGGGCAAGGGACGCGCGCTTTTACGGGGAGCGAACGCACGGCGGAGAACAAGCGCGACTTCCCACTGGAATGGGAGCGGTGGGCGAGGAGGTGATCGAGGCACCCTAGACTGTGCGTGTGCGTGCCCGCTCTCCCACTGCGGCGCATGCGCGCACCCTGCCGGCCTCAGCCGCTTGTTGCGCGACTCTCTCTGGGCTCTCGCCCGCCTCTCCAGTACCGACAACGGCGTTTAGCCGTTCCGTCACGTAGCCAGTGTTTTGACAGCGGTTGTGTGCGGTTACACAAACATCGCGCACAACTGTTGTCGACGGCGGCGGCGTTTTGCCCGCATTCGCACCGAACGCCCGCGGCGTTGGTGACGTGTTTATGAAGAACGTGGCAACCTTTGCCGTACACCCTATGGCGGTGCACGGCAAAGGGACTGTCACAGACCTCGTGAACGAGGCGCAGACGCCAGACCAAATTCCAAAGCCGACTTATCAGCTTCCGAAAATAATCCCACGAGAGCAAGGACAATTAAGAATGGGCACTCTGGTGCGCCAGCGAACGCCGGTTGCTGTCCAAAGACCGAGTCAGAGCCCAGAGTTGTCAAAACACAACAAAACATATTCTCCAAACAAGGCAGTTACACACACATGCACACTTAGGCTAGACAACAAAATACAATTCAGATGGGTATTCACAAAACACAGGAAAATAATTAACAAGCACCAAGAGTCCAACACGTAAAGTACAGAATGAAAAGGAACACTAAGTGTCCTATCGTATTCACCGTGCTGGTCCTGGAGTCAGACGATCTCGGCGTAGCTCGGGGAAATTCTCGAAAAAGGAACTTCTTCCGGAAATGCAGACGCTCGATGAACTCGTCGACTAGCTTGCCGGGGAATCCCCTTCTTCCGCAGACGCTCGGTCTTCACGTTACATCACTTCACCGGTGTGGACTGAACTCCCGATTCTCGCACGGCGGTTATATAGCTTCCACAGGCGTTCTCGAACTTTCCTATCGTAGTCGTGATCTCGTAGCATGGCCAAAGCCTGGGAATCTTCTCGTCTTTTCTCCCACCTTCGACCACCGCCGTCGGAGCATTGTCGAGGGGGAAGGGGGGGTGATGACTCATCCCGTTGGCACACGCTCACGCTGTAGCAATCTCTCTCGACTCGCCGGGTGAGAAGGTGTCTCGGTGCGCGCGTGTGCTCTCTCTCTCTCCGGTTAACGTCGCTTCCTCGATGCTCTTCTAGACGCCTAGGCGCCGTTGTTCGCGTTGCTGTTTGAGGCGTATGCGCTCTCCCCCTCTGTTGAAGTTGCCGTGGCCGGCGTGTTCTTTCGCTGGCTTACGTGACACGCGGCGCGCGCTCCGATTACGCGCTCTATTGTGACACTTCCCCCCACTTTAAGAATATTATGCAATAATATTCACAATAAGGCACACTCCATACATAAGGCCATGGTGACCACAGAGACCATGGCCTTATGGCCATTGTCCCTGTGGTCACTAAATAAATGAAAACCACCGGATCACATATATTTCTCATTATTTAGTAGTTCAAATAACAATTACACCATCACATCTTAATAGTAATAATCGGAAATGCATAATTCCCACCATACAAGATTCGCTGGTCTTCCATCTCCACCATAGTGGAAGGGCTGACAGTTTTGTCTTCCGGGCCCAATCCGCAGAGCTTTTGATCCGAAAGTATTCTTTACCGTTGCCAGGGCGCTTTCGCTAATAATATGTCCGGCTGAAATTTTCTATTACTACGAAAACCTATGTAAGACGTTCGGGCCCTCATTATTACATCTAGAAACAAACCCACAAGTAGCACTGTAAATAACAGCGTTAAGTATTTCGATGCAAGAAAGACGTGAACCGCGCGAAGCCAATGTGCACGCAGTATGAAGTGGCGCTATAACGTAACTATTCCAATTCAGGTAACCACCGACGCAAGCATCGGGCGGTGACCCGGAGCGTTGTTTTAAAACGCACACTATGTGTATTGGATGTAACTTTTTGTTTGCTCTCGAAACGAATAGCATTGAATATCTTGACAGGTTTTTCTTATCAAATTGGCTGACAAGAGGCAAGGAGCACGGAGCATGGAGAGGGTTTCGGTAGGGCCGACCTAATGCAATGAAAGTAGATAAGCAGATGAGGAGGATGCTGCTGGTGTGCGCGATTGTTCCACTTAGCCTCGCTTAGCTTGTGGTGGCTGATCGAAAATCGGGCTGGCGTGCACCGAGAGGTTAAAAAGACAATCACAGTTTCGCCCGAAAGGCGAAGCATCGATTTCAATAGCAAATTAGTGGACAGCTATACAAAGTATGAATACTAGTTGTATCGGCCGCATAAACTTGTAAACATAGGCACACTCACTAAATTAACAAGCATGTTGTCACGCGCGCACAAGCAAAGATGAACGCGTCTTGCTCGACGACCGCGGAAACTCGCTGTCAAAACGCTGGAATGAGTCAGCGCAGCAGCAGCAGCGAGCGAATTCAGCTTCGTGCTGGCGCTCGCATCAACGCGATCTTAGCCTCAAAAACACAGGGAGGGTGGACTCTGCCCCCACCGCAAATGGCGTTCAATATAGTAAAGCCCCGGAAACTTCGTAAAGTAGCGACACTCTCCTCCTCCACCTTCATTCCTCCTCGTTTCTCCTCTATTTCGCGCTCTCTCCTGGACCGAGGCACCGCCTACATCACTTGAGCGCAGCAGACTACCTTTCGCAGAGTGAATGCATGCATAGCAAAGCGGTGCGCTTTAAGCGTTCGCATTGGCTTTCTAACTCCGAGTAACTTCGTGTTTGGCATAGAATTCCGAGACAGAAGGGTTGTATATATATATATATATATATATATATATATATATATATATATAGAGAGAGAGAGAGAGAGAGAGAGAAATTCAGTGACGGCAGCTTCTTTTTCCTGTATCTAAGTATCTAAACGAGCGCTAACGCCGTAGCATGACGACACCCAATGTATCGCGTTCACTGCATTTGTCAAGCGCGTGTCGCAAGATCTTATTGCGAATGGTTGTAAGTACCATGTTTACGACCGAATGCCATCTCCCTGGCCTCCAGGAAACCCTCAGTAACCTAAATAATCCACGCCGTCCTTGCCACTTGAATTCGCGGCGCATATAAGCTGTGAGGCCCAAAGGCTGGCAGAGGGCACGTACGCACCAGCCTTAGTGTCCTACAGCAAGTGCGTCTCAGAGACATAGTGGCCATATGAACTAATAGTTGAACAACCAAGCAAGCGAACGACTAAACGAAAGAGCAAACGACTAAACGACCAACGACTAAACCAGTTAGTGAACGAGCGGGCGAGCGCACGTCTTTTTTTTTTACGAGTACTCCACCGCCACAACGTAACCTTCACACACTTTAAAGCTCACGCGCATTAACACGTACGTCTCAAAGACCTATGATGCTGTCGTTCGGCGACGAACGCACTCCGTAACACTCGAGCATCAAATATCAAAAGGATTGAGCTGAATCGTAAAAGTTTCGTAATCAAGGTTTCGCACGGAGCTTCGCGTGCCTGCTAATTCAAGCCTGTTGGCATACAACATGATTAAGCTCCCTGCCATTGCTGAACCTATTTTGGCATCCGAAGGCGCAGCAGGTCATGGTGATGGAAAATGCCCTGAAGCGACGTCGTCCTTGCGGCAAAACTTAGTTAATGGCGTTCGCAAACCAGAGAAAGTAAACATTTTATTAAAAAAGAAAAATGTAGTAACAGTGTGGGAGGGACCCCTAGTCCGGGGTCCCTAGAACGATCTCAGCGACCGCACGGACCCGTTGAACTAGGGCCCGGTGGACCTCGGGAGGCTCGTCGCGGAGGGCATCCTACCACAGCTCTCCCGCATCCTCCCACATCCTCCCACAGCTCCGGCAGCGTCCGGCGTGCCGGACGCTGCCGGCCTGGTCACGCAGTGTGGCGCCATCCCACAAGGAGGCGGCGCAAAACCCACATCGCGGAACTCGCGCACCGCTGGCGTTCAAAATGATGACAATCAAGTGTATGGTGCACTGTATCTACGCTCTGAACGTCGTTATTTCCAAGGACTAATAAAACTTCCGCCCTCGGAGTTTCAGCTTGAGTGATATTGTGAACAAACATGGGGAAGAAATCGGAAGCAATGTTTTTACAGCGTAAGCTGTTATGGGCTCATTCCAACCCAGACAAAATGGCATCCTCAGGACGTCCTCAGTACGTACAATCGAGTACGTTTGGACGTCCTCAGGACGTCCCCACATGAGCCTCAAAACATCCCTATCAAGTCCATATGTCTGGCCTCAGCACGTCATCAGGACGTCCTCAGGAGGCATTCGAGGATCTTTTCAGTACGCGTTCAGGACATTTTGAAGACCTAGGCATTCGCTGCGCCCAGTAAATATCCTTTTATTTTGTTCACTGAAGTTCACTGTTTTTCGTCCCCTAAGTGAGAAATTCAGGCTTAAAACTGCAATATGCACTTACTGCTTGGCAGAGCATACTTTTCAGCCCTGTTGCAGAGGGCTCAGTATATGGCCACACGAAATGAAAACGTAGACCCATAGCGATGCACACAAACCTATTTTATTAATTTCGCTTAATAACGGCGCATGCCAAGGTTGAAAGTAGCGTGATAAAGCCAGGAGACTTCACCGCTTAAAATGTCTTGTCCGAAAACAGAAAACAGCGAGAGCTCATAAGAGACACTGAAAGAAATAATAAACAGCACATTGTCAATAAACAACTTACGTTCAGACACAGAGAAATAACAAACAAAACAGTTTATGGCACATACTTGGAAGCACTGCAGCACGAAATTATTGTACGAAGCACCAAAGCAACCTCTGCTGAGTGAATGTTGCTCTTTATGGCATAATCAATCCACTCGGAAAATCGCTTTTTTTTCTATAACAAATAATACTTTTCACTTTCTCAGCCGTGACGAGATTAAGAAAAAAAAAGAAGTACAACTACCTCTAGCTTTGAGGCCAAGATAGCGCTTTATTTGCCGCCGGCCAGTGCTAAGATCTCAGACTGCTTGGGTGTTTGCAACAATGCTCATGTCGGTAAAAGCAGCGTGGAAAGGTATTTGTGGTAGCGGAGAGGTTGAGAGTGACGTTACAGAGCCGTTCAACCATGGAGAAGCGATCGCCAGAAACGCTGAAATCATCACTTTGAAACTGTCCACTATCGCGACCAGGCACAAAATGTCACAAACCTATGGCGGTAGCTGTGGTGATAGTATTTTGTTCTACAGGCAAAGCGACACCACGATTTCCAGCACCCGTTCCATCCGACACAAAGAGCTCCGTGGCAGAGTCGCGCGAAGCCGTCTGATTCACAATGTAATTAATGAAGGTCCTGTCCACGCTGTTCGCTAAGTGAAAACATGTGCTAATGCGTCTATTTCTTCCCCGCACAAATCTACGTTCCACTTTCTGCCACCCCGAAAAACACGAGACTTACCCGCTGTCCGTTGCCATGTTTTTCTTCAATGCTGCGCTTGGCTTGGACTGGCTTGGCTTGACTTTTCAAATCAAAAGTGGTGGCCCCAAGGAAAGTGAATGGGGTGGCTTGGCCGCTGACATCGTGGGATACCTCGCTGGTTCACTCTCCCACAACTGTTGTCGCCCGCAGGTACTCAAAACAATACAAGTTGCAAAAAAATGGTTCAATCAAACACAGTCATAAGGCATCAAGACCAGTTCATCAGAGTTTAACTCCGCTTAAAAAAGAAAAAAAAAATATGAAAATCGTGCTCGATCGCGTAATAACGACCTCACATGAAGTATAGCCCCTCATTTTTCGTTCATCAACCAAAATAATCTTAAAGGTTTCATTTTCATGGTCTATTCTAACATAAAACTAAATGTCTTTAAAATGTCCTGCAGTGGACGTTCTTTGGACAATCCGACATCCTTAAAAAGTCCTGCAGGAGATGTTTTCAGGATGAACCAGTGAATGTCGTCCTTAGAACGTACCGAGGACGTCGTAAAAACTGCGAGGACGTTTGTACCACTTGAGGACGTCCCGAGGATGTCGAGTGTTGCCTGGGAATAGCCGTTTCGGATCACGATGATGCCGCCACCGTCGGTCCGGTTTCGGCCCGCCGCGTAACCGCTATCGCTGGAAATGAGAAAAAAAAGTATCCGATCTGCGCCGGAAACGAAGCCAGAACCACTGCGCGCGAGTCGGATACTTTACCACTGAGCTATGCAAGCACTTGTGGTAGAGGAAAAAAAACCTATAAACGCAGACGCAGACGATCGGAGCCTCCGCAAGTAGGGTGGCGCCATCTAGTTAAGGCGCAGATGACGAGATGCCATGCAAACGAGGCGCGCAAAAAAAAAAAAAAATACGCGATCCTCAGTCTCCACAAGTATGGTGGCGCCATCCAGTTAACGTGCGTGCAAACGCATCGTGCGCAGCTCGCCATCGATGCCCGGCGGACAGTTCAGATCGTTCTCGTCAAAACGAGGCGAAGAGATTTTCTCGCGAAGACCCTCGTGTGCGTGGTGCCGAAATCGGAGCTACTCTTGAGCCGTTCCACCAGCTTACGCTGTGACTGGGCTGCTTGTGCCGCACAGGCCTGTGACCATTTTTTTCTAACGTGTTTGGCAAGTAACCAGCGTATGTAAGCGTATGTAAGCGGTCCTATACATGGGGTTGGGGACCATCGACCTCATTTTCTTAAGTTTTGACTGCTTGTATGGATGATCTCGTTTTGCTCTCGCAATGATGCCCGGGTGTTCTCGCAGGTTCTCGTTTAGTTCTCCCGTCCATTCTCGTCTTGAGGCCCGGATAACGGATCTTAATTTTCGCTAAAGGTATTTTGAAGGTCGCCTACAACAGGAGCTAGAAAGCATTTCATGCTTTAAAAAAGTCCAACGAAAAGCTCTGAGAGCCGGTTGAAACACGAGGCTTATCTGCTGCGTCCTCGCCGTATACCCGATCTGAAGACGCGTCGGGCTGCTGGTACCTCGCTGCCGAAAATCCGGACGGACTTGCACCGTCCGTCGATCTACCGCCGAAGACTTTGGCCAGGGGTTTCAGCCTGCCGACCACATATTCAGCTCTCTCAGTGCACCACGACGTCGCTCCGTCTTCCTAACGGCTCTGCCTGCTCGCAGCACCCCGTCCCTCGTCAGGCGCCGGTGACCCACGTGACCAACCGAGTCCGGCGACCGCCCAGTAAGCGGCGCTGCGGCCGTGGCAGCAGTGGCGGTCATGTCGAGAGGAACGCGGTCACGCATTTTGTGACAAATCAAAAACGATGATTTGCTTTTGTTTGGCCTAATACTTCATAATCAGTGTGTACATGTCATGTCAGATGGGCAGAGCTTGCGGTTTTTGTGACGTCGCGTGACAGGCAGGTGAAGTGGGGATGGCCCGACACATTTTTGACGAATCGTGAAGGGCTAGTGGCAAAAATGGGAACTTAATAAATTTGAATAGTTTTTTTCCTTACAGCGCCCATTGTTTTTTTTTTTTTAACATGGCCCCTCCTTCGTGCGCACCGCTTCTTTTTCCTGAAAAACCGCGAAACTCGGAAGAGTCTCAAAGAAGGCTGTGTTGGCAAACAACAACGTCTGCGATTGTTTACCAGAGCTCCACACGCGGAATGAGCATAACATGTATATTATGGTTATCAGCATATGATTGCGACATGCACGTTGCCATGTAGTATTTGACAGGGGACTGTGTGCACACGCCGTCAGATAATTAAGCCCTGTGTTGCAGGAAACGTTTTGTGCCTTCAAGGTCAATGAAACATTTCTCTGCCGCCCAGTACTTCAGTTCTGGTCTTCTTTTTTTTTTTTTTGTTAACGCGGTATCGTTAAGGGCCCCGTGTCGCATAAAATCCGGCGTCGGTGTGGACGCGGGCGCGGCCGGCGTTGTTGGCGGAAACAATCGTTCCATACCACCCCGACCGCACAGGTCTTCCGCGTGGCCTAAGGTGTTAGTGAACAAAATTGAATTTCTGGAAGTAAAATCCGTCAGAAAAATCGCACAGTACAATTTAACCGCAACGTATACAGACGTGATATCGTTGGATTGTAATTGGAATATACGAGAAAACGTAATTCTCTTACGCCGAAACTCAAACACAAACCCCTTTCCCAGCATTTGTACAATTCTTACAGTGGCGCGCCGTGGTGTCTTCCTTGCAAAAACACCATCCAGATGGTGCTCGCCTCGGCAGCGGCACGCGGAGCGAAGTTTGACAAAAAATCTGTAGTAGCCGGGGAGCCCGATAAGCAGCCAGGGATCTTTGAACGTTCCACTCTTGGCGAAGCTTAAGCGGTCTCTAAATCTTGTTTGTTTGTCGGAAGAGATCGGGAACCAGTGTGGTCAGGAGTTGTCAGTTGAGAGGCGTTATCAGGAGTCTTCAACCGATGTCTATTGTGCGCGCGACAGGAGTCCGTAAGAACGACGGGCGAGGTATTGGAAATTCCGAACACATTGTTCATCGCTCGGAAGCGCCTTGATCGACTTATAACCCAATGGAAAGATGATGCCTGGAGAGCACACTTCGTGTACGCTGTCACATTTCTCTCGTGCATTGCAGCAGAGCACGTCTTCTCCTCGTGTGGGCGCTCTAGGAGTTTGTCGCCTGCTCAAGCCTAGAATTCAAGAAGTCAAAGACGCCATTTTTCGTGGTTTTATGTACAGTTGAATAATCAGAGGAGCACGCCCGATTCGGTCACTCACAACAAGCTATATGCCAAAACCATGTGTTACTGAATTCCCAGTCGCAAATTCCAACATCCGACAAGTCTTAAGGGATACGTATTTTGGCCCTAAGGGTATGGGCCTGATGGTGTCGGCCTGATGGTATCGGCCTGATGGTATGGGCAGCTTGTAGGATAAGGCTATTGGTTTCGGCCTGTTACTGTGGGTCAGCTGATACTGGCGCGCTGTGGCATTTTCGATTATTGTGATTCGGTAATGCTCAAAAAATATTGTAACACAGCAGCATATTTTTAGTGTGAACATAAGAGGGCTTTATTGGCGAAAATAAAGCCCGCGCTCCAATACTGTTTTTCACTACCATTCCTGCACTCCTGGAGTGCAAAATGTGGTACTGGTTATTCCATGCCATGACACATATGGCTTCTGTGTATGTACGTATAACTTTGCGACCCCAGTACACGACTCCGTTTCAGCTCTTTCTCAAAAATCACTCCAGAAAGACCAGACTGCAGTAGCTAGCGGACCGTCCGGTCGAACTGGAGTGGGAACTGCGATCCTGCAGTGTGCCAATAAAAATCGCCAAAACGCAAGAACAATCTTGTCACGGTATCCGCTCGTCACGTCTACTTCCGCTACTGCTCGAGTGTAGTTCCACTTTCAAGCGACAAATATGCGCGACGGCGATGTCTATTGCGTTACCTTTCACGTCCACTGCACGATACAGATGTAGTGGAGGAGGAAACCTTAGGTAACTCAGCCCTGGACGACTCCTCTTGCTATACTGCTGGATCTTCCCGGCAAAAGCAAAACAAAAATTTCAGTTTTATGTAAGTGCATTGTCGTCTACTTTGGCCTATAATTAAGCGTATAATCTGAACTCTAGGCGGAATCACATACACTGCTGCAAGTGAAAACAGAACTATAAAGCACTATGGTATTTCCGCTTTTTTTGTGAATATTAGTACAGATGTACGAACCCTATTCTCCTTTTCTAGAAGAGCTGGAGCTTCCAGTCACCAAGAAGCCATCACCTACAGCTCGTTACAGTACCAAGTAAAGATCAAGTACTATAGTCTAATTGCGCAGTAATATGACCTCGTTTACAACTCGGTTTGACCGTTTTCAACGAAGTCAGCGCGCGCGGACAGCAAGTCTCCGAATAACTCATATCCTTTTATCCGTGGAAACTATCCAGGTGAAGCAGCAGCAGTCTGTGCAGCGACTGCTCCTTGCGGATGCGGAGCACAAAAAACTAGCCGAGGCTGGGGACATCATTACGAGATGGATGCCTTCTACTACGACATCCGTGAGAGGACGTGTAAGCCTTTTAAGTTCTGTGGACCTCCGGTACCACCAGACTCAAACTTCTTCACCAGCTTGTCGATGTGTATCATGGAATGCGAGTAAGTCTTCTTATAATGACAAGTTCATTATCACCTAAATCAACATCATCCACAATGTTATTAATATAAAAACTAACTTCTCCAAATTTATTCAACCGGATTTTTTAGAAACGTTAGTAAAAATAATTTCGTTCTATATTTGCTCTTGAATTACAGCCCTAATGCAAACATGCGGGTGTTGACATTCAGCGCAAAGTTAGCATCCTTCTCATCTCGGCGTAATTTTTTTCGCTTTTCAATTTGTCATAAAGTTTATTATCACCAGCGTCTGGCGTATAAACTAACGTGGTCTCCCGGTGGCATTTCACGGCCAGATCGTCCTTGCGAATTGACTATATGCCGCATTAATGCTTCCTTAAATGTTTTCTCACAGTGTGTAGCAAGATAAGGAACCAAGGTTCCCGAACTTGCTGTAAGCGTCCAAGATCATGAATCAATTATGGGAGTCTCTACTTCGTATGGACCCCCATAACTCTTCCAGTCCCCATGTGTAGACTCTTTTGTAGTTGGACATTTTATTGCACCGGCTCCCCCCCCCCTTTATTGTATATATAGTTGGCCCTTAATGTATGCGTAATAAATAACTTGGGCAATTCGTCACCAATTCCTAATTAGTAGCACTGCGTAAAATGAACACTAAAGGTTATGTGGTATGTGTACCGTCTGAGGCAGCGCTATTTTATGTAACAGGCAGTCTGCTCATCAAGAAGTGGCAACAAAGTGGTATTCAAGCTCTCATAGTACCACAGTTCTTTCTGGACAACTAGAAATGGATCACAGAGTTTCTAGACTTATCGCTAATTAAGCATAGGGGAGAGAGGGCCACTACGCCTTCGCAGTGCAAGGCATTGAAGAAGGAACGAGAGTACAGCGGTGGCCGTGTTTGATTACCAATACCTCCGCTTCCGCTGAACGCATTGAAGTACTTTTCAGTATTTCTGAAATAGCCTATTTTCACTTCAGATGCCTTTCTCCACTTCGATAAAAAGTGGTGCAGGGTAAAGCACTGCACGGGCAAATTTTTTCAGCCCAGGCCCGGCCCGGGCCCGTTTTTACGTTGGGCTGCCCGCCCAAGCCCGACCAAATTTTTATGGCGCGACCCGGGCCCCGCCCGCGCCCGGAAATAATCTACGTTTCCCGCCCGGCCCGGCCCGCCACCCCATTACCTTAGGCCCAAGCCCGGCCCAGCCCGGCTCGAAACCGGCCCGAACCCGGCCCGAGACCGAAAAAGACCACCGAGCGGCATTAAAAAAAGTAAAATAAAGAAGAGAAGGAAAATAATTTATTTTTAAGGCATAAATACATGTCATATGCAATTATGAACACCATTTGAGCGGTCTGAACGCAAATACCAGCGCGCAAAGTAGTACGAATGACCCTGCCGAGCAGTATCGCCAGCAGTTTCCAAAGACGCGACCTTGATGCGGCCCAATCCACTTCTATCGTAGCGCCGCCACAGTATTTTTCCACGTCGGGCGCCTCACTGCAAAGCATGCGCCGCCCCAGCCGCACGTCCCACTCAACCGTATTCTAGTACACTATATAGCCGAAGCGCAGCCACGACCAGTCGTGAGCGCACCGCATGGATGGAAGAAAGCTTCTCGTTCCTCCATGGTGCAGCTTAATGCGCTGCTGCTAGGCGACCGGTTGATAACATGCGTGCAATCATGGATGGACGCAGTGCCATATTTCAGCCGCGTGACGAATTACCTTATCTAACCAGTCATCGTTTTACCAATTCGCTTTTGAAGAATCAGCAAGTCGCGAACGCGCTTGCACCGCGCTGAAAGCATTAATTACATTGATTTAGGTAAGGAATACAATGGCATCCTTTGGGATGAGGTGACTTCGGTCTTTCTGGACCTTTACATTCCGTTCAAACAGCGGAAAATACGACGGAAGAAGAAAAGGGAAGTACACTGGAGTAGCACTGCAAGCTTCCAGCTGCGACGGGGCAACAGCTTTTTCAGAGTTGAGACGCACGAGGATAACTCGCTGCACGTTATATGCACACCACCAGAAAGTCCGAGCCCGGCCCGGGCCCGGGTCAAAAAGTACATGCCGTGCCCGATCCCGGCCAGAGCCCGTGAAAAAACTCCCCTGCCCGGCCCGACACGGCCCACGGGCCGGGCCCGGGCTTTCGGGTAAGCCCGAGCCCGTGCAGTGCTGTAGTTCAGGGCCCCTTTAAAAGTACCGCGTGAGCGTCGACTGACCATCCGGTCAGTGCTTTCTAACGGCGCGAAGTGACGAGATCTGCCCTGCCTTGCTGATCTTAAGCTGATATCTTCCTCTCTCTGATTTCTCTTGGACTCTGGTAATATTTGGAGAATCACTGTTAGAGATTAGTTGAAACCTGAAAGCTTGTTACTATAGACTGCCTACGTGGCTCCGTATAACGAGTTATGTGGCTATACCCATAATGGTGTTCAAATAATTCAGGCGATCCCGGTAAAGAGGCTTGATGCTGGCCTGATGTGTGAAGTTGAAGGTTCGTTGCTCCGACTAGAGTTTGGCAGCGAATATCACGGAGGTGTAGGGGGGGGAGTCGTACTTGAAACAGCACAGAACATCGTTGTGGTGTGTACTCTGTCACCACTGAGTAACAGAATAGAAGCCAAGGCGAAAAAGACAGCAGACCTCAGTGATGCTGTCTTCGGCTTTGAATTATATTCCTTCGACCACAGCATTTTTCATTTTTGAAGAAGACAATTGTGTTAATGTTTGTGTACGTTTTCTTTGAATAATAACGAGAACTGTGGTTGACGGAACATTTTGTAATTTACAGAAATAAAAAAGAAAGATATTCTTGAAGTATTATTCAAATGATAACAATAAGTTCTGTTACATGTGAGATACAAGATTGTTGTTCAGAGAAGCGAGTTGTTACGGTATTTTTTTAGAAAGTACGCAGTTTCCAATCTCAATTGTATAGTAAAACAAGATTAGGAAGTTAGAAACACACACACATACTTTACCATTGTTCAGCTTTATATTATTTCAAAACACTTTTTAAGACAATCTTCATGCATCATGTCTATTTTTGTTTCTCTTGTGCGTCATCATGGTTAGGTTTCCTTTTGGTCAGCGTAATAAATTTCGTGTACTTGCGTGGAGAGTTATATTTGCTACTTCCATTGTGAAACAAAGAAGTCTTCACTGTGGAAGGGCGGAAATGGGGAGGTTATTCACCGGAGAACAGTACCAAACAATACTGGCAGTTAAAATCAGTCTAACAAGCGCGCGAACACGAGCGCGCCGCTTACCCCGAACGAGCTAGTCCCGGTCGTCGTCCTATTCATCAAATGTTTAACATCCATCACTCAGCAGGACAACATATGAATCACCTACATGCCCGACCTGTCGTCAGCGGGGCATTCGAGTTGGCTATTATTTTGAAGTTTCTTTACAGCATTGTGTGGTATAAATTCACAAACAAGGATAAGGTACCTCAGAAAGGTCATCTTTTCTGACGCACCTTATCTCTGTTTGAAACTCTTATACCACAGTGTGATACTCCATCTCTCGGCCCCCTTTTTCATTTTCGATTTAAGGCATTGTGGAAATTCAGTGCTTCAGTAAATTATTATTTCGATAGGGACGACATGCGAAAACACCCGTGTACTTAGACTTCGGCGCACGTTAAAGAACCCCAGGTGGTCCAAATTATTCCAGAGTCCCCCCTCTACACCGTGCCCCATAATCAGATCACGATTTTGGCACGTCAAACACCATAAATTTATTGTAAATTATCATTTAGGTCATCATTAATCGGGACAGCTACTGTGGTACATGCGCTTTGCTTTTCAGGGTTTTCTTGCTATTTTGAAGATGATGGAACGGGAATACAAAGTTCTAGCACATTTTCTTCCTGTTTCTTTTCGAGATCTCCAATATCGGGCATTTGACGGCTGCGGATCGTGTCAGCTACTATGGAACATACTATGTCGTTCTGTCGTTGCAATGCCATTTTAAGCTCTTGGTTAGGCCGCGTAGTGCGAACAAAAAACTAGGCCTGGCGAAGACGTCACTACGCGTTGCCTAGCAACCACCTCGCAGAGCGGCGTGTGCTTCACCTCCTCCCCGTGCTGTGCACATGTTGCCTTGACATGGGACGTTAAGGAGAGGGAAGGAGAGCATGCGCGCGGCGCGCGTTATACTCGGGAGAGAGAAAGAGAAAATGAGAACGAGAGAGAGTGATAGGGAGAAAGAAATTGTAGTAGGACCAACGAGGCAACGCGCAAAGCTGCTGCCGACGCCGTCCGCGTTTCCCCGCGTTCGCGCCGAACGCGCGCAGTGTCCTGGACTCCAGCCGGCGCCTCTGGCGGTGGCTTGGCAGGTTTCGACCAGCCATGCCTCGGCAACTGTGGAGGCGCAGCTTGGCCATCATTTCACCGGGAGATAAAAGTAGGAGCCGCCAAGACGGCGGCAGAACTCTCGTCGACTATGTGCCGTGCACATATTCCCTTGACATGGGACGACCACGGAAGATCCAGACACCCGAAGAAGAAGCCGCTCATCATGAAGCGCGTCGCGCGGCCAAGCGAGAATCTGCTGTTGGCGGCGAGCCGATTCGGAATAACATGCCTAGCAGCACTTAGCATTTCCTAGCAACACTTAGCCCAGCCTAGTAAAACCTGGAAGAAGCTGGGTCAATTACCATCTCCGCTGTTTACTCCAGCCTTGCACCACTAGTGCAAGCTGCCCTGCTCAAGGCTCATCATCATGCTTACCATTTACGCCTCTTCTGTACCGTCGACGCTGTTTTCATGAGCATGGCGACAAAGAATCGCTCGCCAACACACCGTCATTTCGTCAAGAACAAGTTCTATACGATGAAAAGTGGTGTAACCTTCGTTGACTACGATCTTGTTCGTTCTGGCCTCCGAAATGCATGCACAGACACTACCTCGCTCAGAGTCTGTTTGAATCCGCAAACTGGCCACTAACTGCCCAGCACTGTTATAGCGTTCCTAGTTAAACGACACGATAGACGTAATTCATTGCTGTGTAACTGACGTCCATCTTGTCTACCTTTATTCCAACCACATTCTCCTCTTCTTCTCTACCCGGCTTCCTGCGCTTCTCCATCTTCTATCCGAAGGCTCATACCACTTCACCCTTCCAGGTTTCTTTTGCTAACCCCTCCTGGGGAAATACTTGAAAACGTTTCCAATCGAAGCACACTCAACTGAACCACGTTAACCAATCCACCAAACAGTCTTCAATATTCCTTTCTGAGTGGCTGTATTTCTCAGAGTAAGGACCATAAAATTTGGCACTGGAATCTCTTACTCATTTCCCAGCTAGAACGAAGTTGGTGACTTGAATGTCTGGGATATCTGAGCAATGTCTCTTGTCAATTTTTTTTTCAATCGTATACGGTAAGTCTCCTCCTGCGATTTTTTGTTTTTTCTCCTCGACGATCTTGACATTTTCTAACAGCCCCAGCTCACGGTCCGCCAGCAGTATAGAGGTTTTTCCGCAAGAAACGAAGTGGGGGCTGCATCGCAAGTCACTGGTGTAGGAGCGATTGTGTTCACTTAGAGCTGCTTCGAAAGAGCATTTCCATGCACCAGGGAAACTATCGTACATCCGGACGTATTGTTCCACATCTCGTATAGCGCCCTCTGCAAGCCAGATCACCGCGGGATGGAATGGCCCACAGAATTTGAATAATGTAATGAGGTCTCTAGCCCATCTTGCTAGTTTTTCGATCTTGAACGCTGGACTGTTGTCACATACGATCGTCCTGGTTGTCCTAAACATATCCCGTTCGAGGAGGGCGAGTCCCAGATAATGTGGTTGAGAGCGGCGATCTCTCCACATAGCTTGCAGTGGGGGTCGATTAGCTCCGGGTGTATGTGGTAGAGGATCTGGGGGCAAGGAAACGAATGCGTCTGGAGTCGACGCCAGGTTATTTCTTGACACTTGGTCAATTTAGGGTGAGATGGTGGTCTCGATCATCTCGAGATTCTATAGTCTAGATTCTAGATTCCATAGCCGTCTTGTAGGCCTTGTGTATCAGGTGGTCTAGGCGATCCCGTTCGGTTTGTCAGAGTTGTAGGTGTGGCAAGGAGTACGTAAAGCACGGCGCGACAAAGGCCTGAATGATCTGGATTAATTCCTTCTCATTCATGCTCTGCCTGCGCGCGCTTACCCTGTGTATCAAGCGAGTCGTCTAATTTAACAATGTGGCAAGGCGGTCTAGCGTGATATTGGTCTGGTGGTTTTTCTGCACGATGAGGGGCCAAGTATCCTAATGTGCTTCACTTAAGCTATTGGCGTGCCGTTAACCAGTACGTTGATAATGGGCAGTAGAGATGTCACTCTTCGCAGGTCGGGATGTCGGAGGATCATCAATTCAGACTTGCTTTGTGAACGCTCCAGGCCTGCGTCACCCACATGTTGGACGACTACGTCCGTGGCCCTCTGGAGGGTCTCCTCAATCTCCCGTCGGGCCCAGTGATCGTCCATAGCGTGATGTCCGCATAAAGTGTATGGCGCAGGCCCGGGATTGCGTCCAGCTTCAGGGGTAGTAACCTCATTGCGAGGTTGAAGATAAATGGTAAGAGAACGGCTCCATGAGGTGTACCTCGCTCGCCGAGTTTTATCGGCTGGGAAGTGAGGCAGCCCACCGATAGCTCAACCGTTCTGGCAGAGAAAGGTACTAATATAATTGTATGTGCACTCTCCTGGTTGTAGCGCGGCTTGACTACTGGCAATGGAGGAGTGCTTCACGTTGTCGAAGGCTTTGTGAAGGTCCAGTCCCAATAGAGCTTTGGCGTTTTTGCCACTGTCAGGTTTGCTGAAATCGTGGTGCAGCTGGATGAGGGCATCCTGCGTAGAGAGATGCGCACGGAAGTCAAGCATCGTGGGGGGACGAAGGTTGTGCTATTCTGCGTAATTTTGTAGCCAACAGAGCAAAATGGGCTCCATCAGCTTACCCAGGCACGAGGTAAGGGAGATGGGTCGGAGGTTGCCGAGCTTGAGTTTCTTGCCCGGTTTCGGAAAGAATGAGACCCTGGCGTGCTTCCACTCTGCAGGTATTTGGCCGAATCTCCACCATTTATTCATGTATTTGGTGATAGCCCGCGCTGATTTCGAGTTGAGGTTGCGGAGCATTTCGTTGGTCAATCCATCTCGACCTGGCGCTGATGTTGTGCGCAGCCTATGGAGTACCACACAAACCTCGGGCTCCGAAAAATCAGCATTGAATTCGGGGCAAGGGTTCCCTTGGTATTCTGGTAGTGCCGTTCTGGTTTACTTGCGCCATTTAAGTTGGCTTGTGTATTGGTATAGATAGTGGTGAGTTCGTCAAGCAACTCCTCGTCAGAGCCCGGGTATTGGTGAATGAGGCGTTCAAGACGTTTTCGGGTCTCTGATTTGGTGCTGTTATGGTCGAGGAGATGGCGTAATAGATGTCACGTTTTCTTGGCGCCCATTTGACCATTCAGACTGCTACATGTTTGTTCCCATTGCTGGCGCTCAAGCGTGGTGCAGTGAGTTTCAATGTCGCGTTCTAACTTCGCGATCCGTCGTTGGAGTGTCTTATTGTGGCGTTGCTGCCTCCACCTTCACATGAGGCCTTCTCGTGCCTCCCACATGTGTAGGAGATGAGAGTCTGTGGACGCCAGGTTCTCCACATTCATTTCCTGCGTTGCGGATGCGACGTTGCTCTTTTGAATCTGAATCCATTCTCCGAGGTCGAGAATTGTGTCGGGGGCAGTTTCCTCCCGATACATGTCGAAGTGATCCCATTTGGTTATGCGTGCCGCGGTGCGGGTTGGTTTGTTAGGTGAGGTGAAGACTGTTGTGACTAGGATGTTATGATTGCTGCCTACCGTTTATCCAGTATTTTCCGACTGCTCCCGTCACATTTCTTCCCAGGGTGAGATCACGGGATGTGTCCTTACATATGCTGTTTCCGACCCTTGTCAGAGGCTGCTGTGGATCGTTGAGGATAGTAAACCTTGTATCTTGAATGATTCCCCATAGTTTGGTCCCTTCAGGGTCCGACTTGGGGTAACCCCAATCGGGATGTTTGGCACTAAAATCCGCGGTGACGAGTAGCTGAGCGTATTTGGCCAGGCAGGATGCTTTCTTTAATATGTGAGAGAAGTCGGCTCCCCTGTCTCTGGGTGAACTGTAAATGTTAAGGATGAAAAGAGCCATGTCACTTCGTTTTTTGGGCAGGATTTCGACAAGGGTGTGGTGAATGCTGGTACATTCAATTTCATGCAGCACAGCTGTCAGGTTACGATGCAATATGATGGCCGTGCAAGGCGGGGAAGAGGCTCCCAATAGTTTGTATTCTTTGTACCAGGGAGCTTTACGTTTCAATTTGTCTCTTGCAGCGCTTTGATATCAGGAAACTCTTTGAACGGGTTACTACCCACGTGTTGAATGAGTAGCTGCAGATGACCTTTCTTTTTTTGGAAGCCTCTGCAGTTCCACTGCCACAGCGTAAGTTTGGTATGTGCAGTATTCATGATGGTTATTCCACTTGTACGGGCTGGGAGGCCGGTTGAGCCGAGGCGGTCCGGCTAGGTTGAGTCTCTGTCATTCTGGCCAGCAGAGTTTGTCGTACGCCATTAATTTGGGTGACTATCTTGGCTTCCAGCCTTTTTTTCAAGGGAGTTACTAGCCTTGTGAACCACCTCATGTACCGCGGCGGTGGCATCGGAGAGATTGTGTCTCCTTACCTGACCCCTTTCTTGGTCGGTATCTTTCTACTTTTCTTGTGGAGAACCGAGGTAGCTGTGGAATCTTTGTAGATATTTGCCCAGATATTCACGTATGCCTCTTGTACTCCTTGATATGAAATGCCTCTATGACTGCTAGTAAATCTACTAAATCGAATGCTTTTTCACATAATCTATGGAAGGTTGATTGCGCCCCGCTGATTTCTCTATTACCTGGTTGATGACATGCATGTGATCCATCGTAGACTATCATTTCCTGAAGCCAGCCTCTTCTCTTGGTTGACTGAAGTGTTGCCCTGTTTAGGAGTGACGATCAAAAGCCAATATCTCAGCCACCTTTGGTTTGCAGAGGACATTTTCATGTTCAGCAACACTAAGGACGAATTACAACAAATAATTGACCAGCTTAACCGAGAAAGTAGAAGAGAGGGATTGAAGATTAATATGCAGAAGACAAAGATAATGTTCCATAGCCTGGCAAGAGAACAATAATTCAGAATCGCCAGTCAGCCTCTAGAATCTATAAAGAAATGCGTTTATCTAGGTCAATTACAGGGGATCCTGATCGTGAAAACGAAATTTAAAGAATAAAATTAGGTTGTATATAGTGCATACGGCAACTATTTCCAAATCCTTACTGGGTGCTTACCACTGTCGTTGAAAAGAAAAGTGTACAATCATTGCATTCTACCGGTCCTAACATATAGGGCACAAACTTGGAAGTTAAAAAGGAAGCTCGAGAGCCAAGTTAAGGAAAGCACCGAGAGCAATGGAAATAAAAACGGAGGCGAGAGACAGGAAGAGAGCGGTGTGGATCAGAGGGCAAACGGGGATCACCGATATTGTAATTGACACTAAGGGAGAAAATGGAGCTAGGCAGGCCATGCAATGCGTGGGGTACATAACCGATGGACAATTAGGGTTACAGAATGAGTGCCAAGATAAGGGAAACACAGTAGAGGGTGGTAAAAATTAGGTGGGATGATGAAATTAAGAGATTTGCAGGTAGAAATTGGAATCAGCTAGCACAAGACAGGGGTAACTGGATATCGCAGGGAGAGGCCTTCTTCTTGCAGTTAACATAAGAATATGCTGATGATGATAATGTAATTTAGGTTTGCCCGGCCAGAAATTTTAAGTTGGCCCAAGTCCAAATTTCTAGCTAGCCCACCTCCAAATTTAACTTGGGCCACCTCAAAATTAAAGTTGACTTGCCCCAAAGTTGTCCCACCCACAAGTTTCAAGTTGGCCCATACCGAAATTTAAGTGGGCCAACCCCCAAATTTATGTTGCCCCACCCTCCAATATTAAGTTGACCCATCCCCAAATTTCAGTTGCCCCCTCCCTACTACAAGCTTCCCCATGCATTTTCTAGGGATCCCTATGTATCCCTATGGGTATTCTCTGTGATAAATTGTTCCTTATCGCTTATAAGGCTACCAATCATCTAAATTTACACTATAATAACGATCAAATGTCTCAACTTTACATACTAGTTTTATGTACTAAAAAAGTAGACACTATACTACAACGCATGCTGCGTCAGCCACTATTTCACATGTGTACTTAACATTCGCTCATTCTGTTGTACCCGTTGCGGGCGTGGCCACGTGTACCTTGTTAGGCTCATGGAAGCTTGCACAGCAATGGTGAGTCACCACTGAACAAAGGCGAAGTCGGCAACTATGCGGGTAGATATGCTGTCCGGCTAATAGTCTTGATTTCCTATGCAGTAGGTAAGATGGAGGATAGCGCTTTGGTGATATAGATAAGCCATTTACATTTTGAAAATCTTTTTCGGTGGAATTAGAGTGGGAAAGTCTTTAGGGCTAATTCAAATTTCCTGCACGTTCCATTGAGATATTCTCATGGCTAGGGCCTAGTTCGTTTTAAGTCTCTTTTTTTATGGATGTGAAGGAGTGCTGCAAATATCACAAGAAAGGTGTTACACTTTCGCTTAAAGTTTGGAGCAATGAGCAAGACTGTCAATTCATAGAGATATTCGCATGCACCAAACGGTAGTGTAAAGTGAAGCGTTAATGCATCTCACCTGCAATTCCGATTGCGGCCAAAATGATGCCGAGGTATCAAGGGGAAGTGCTGATGAGGCGGTAGCTTTGACATGATGCTACTTTGGGGATGTATTGTGCATGGCGCATGCGACACGTTCAGTGCTTCCATTAAATGCTTCTGCAGCAGTAAATTGGTTGAAATTTCGGACCGAAAGTGTACACCAAAATTATTGTAAATAAATTCTGCGTATTTTTCTGCAAGAGCCCTTCAATTTTAAGGCTGTGATATATTTTACTGATTGTTTTAATATTACCGGAGATCGTGAGCCAGATTTCTCTCAAGAACCACACAATGATACCGTTCGTTTTTGGCAATATATTTTGTAAGTAACTAAGCATTCTTTGTCATAACAGCACAGACCGAAGCTTGCTTGTTTTCGCAATCGTGATTATTAATGCTCTCTTCAATGTTATGGCTGACATTTATTTACCCTTTCAAGTTTTATTTTATGTTAGCAGAGCTCGCGTGCCAGTTTTTTACCAGATCCGCGTAAAGATGCCGTTTGTATTTAGGAATATATATTTGAAATTATTTGGATGTGCTTTGGCATAGCTTTACTGGCCAAAGGTTGCTTCCCACTGCTTTGCTGCGGCATTAGTACGCGAATAAATTTTACGAGCCCAGGGGTATGTTAAAGTCAAAGGATCAACCAAACATAGGTAAAGATTTTAATGTCCAATTCGGCAGCGGTAGATACAACTGACTGCTTAACTATAGCTACGTTTTTGAATGAGGATATCATTGTAATTGCCCATTGATATCTTTACGTATTATGAAGATAAGTCACGTTTTTTATGAAACGCTTTGTCTAACTTCCGAAAAGAATGTGTGAGATGTTACGGCTAACCCAATTACGTATGTCTCTGTCTTTTAGATAAATCTATCCAGAATCAGGCCCACGATGTTTTCCTTCATGGCTTACCTTGCGATAGCCACAACCAAAAGAGATCTTCAACGCAAGAGTCAAATTCCAAATTGGCCATGTTACCAGAAGTGTTAACGTAAACATCCCCAACAGACAATGAATCTCCTTTACCAGCAAGTAGTTTCCACTGCTCTGGCAGGCACATGTGGCAATCAACCGGTCGCTTTTAGTTATTGTAAAAAACGAACACATGTGGAACTAATTCTTGCTATTGGCTAAAAAGTGGCATGGGTGCTTCATGAAGAAATATATATTATGTGAAAGCACAGCAAACTACTACTGCAAATTCTTGTGCTTGCTTCTTATGTAGAACAAACTATATAACAAATGTTTGTCTAACCGTTAATTTATTCCGCTTTGCTCCAGAGGATTTCCCTTCAGAGAATAACAGCCATAGCACTGGTTTTCTTCAACTGCCTTACCTCAGCCAAGTTGTTCAAGTGTGCTGTAATAAATATATGTACAACGGATGTATTGAACAATGTTTTACATGACTTAACTGTGCGGACATTTTAAAAACTGGGCATCTACGTTTTTCCTGTGTACACGACAATGGCTTGCTTATTCCGACGATACCAGTCGCGGTTATTGGAAACCACGGATTACCCTTTATTGGCCTCATCTTTACTAGGCTTTTTAAGGGGGGACGTGGCTTTGAAAATCAACTTCCCGATTTCTTCATGGATTTTGATGAAAATTGGCACAAATGTTTAGAATGTCTCCCTGATACTTGCATAAAAGTTTCAGAGTGATACCTTGAGAACATTTTATTGAGCAGAATTTTTCTCTCTTGAACTTTCTGGAGGGCCTGGGGAGCTTCAAAAACATGATGGAAGGCTCGTTGAGGATTGATTGCATAGCTCAATGCGTGCTGGAGGTCGTGACAGTCTTACTTTTTTTTCGCAACACAAATTTTTTAGATAGTCATTTTTGAAGTTACCTTCGCACCAAGCACACTTTCGGAGTGAACGAATAGCCACACCATAAATTTATAAAAAGTCAAGATAAAAATGCGAGACTGTCTCGACCTGCACTGTAGTCCAAGGAACGTGACAAAAAAACAGAATCAAAATAGGCTGAACGGTAACGAAGAAATCAACTCCAGAAACTGAGCAGAAAGGCGAAAAAACAGTTTTGAGAAAACGGCTCTCAATGTTTCCCCTTCTCTTCAGTTCTCTAAAACGCACCAAATTTGTAATCTTTGATGTGTTTTGTGATGTGGGGCTTCTTGGACATGTGGCCTCTGGTCTGCTGTGCCTTTGTTCTGTGTTTTTCATGTTTGTATGGCATTCTTTACTGCTGCTCTACAAAGAGCATGGTGCCTGGGTTTCAAACCAAGTGAGGTGCAGAACTATGTGGGCATAAATATACAGTAGTTCTAGTGTTGTACCTGCAGACTGCCTCATTGATAGCAGTTTCTAGTACAGTCAGTGAGGCATTGTTTTCTTTTGGTAGAATCGACCATGTTACTGAATGTTTGGATGATCTTCCATTGACAATGGCTATGGATGTTAGGAGAGCCACTGATAGATAGGCAGCAATGCAGCTGCTAGGTGCTTTCCAGCCTGTACTTTTGTATGATGCCTCACTTCTGCAGCCAGGTGTCTGTGCCAGCCAAAGTGGCCTAGTGAACAGAGCTCATGATGAGGTTCTTTTTATGAAGGGATGGTATGATAAGTATTGGTACGAGATATCGTGGCAATACGATAATAGAGTCGGCGCGCGATGTGCTAAGTCGCGGGTCTGAGGTGCCGATGTGCGAAATGCCTGGTCGCGGGTCCAAAGAATAGACGCTCGGTGAGCTCAATCGCGCAGTCCGAGGTGCCGACGCGCGAAATGCCTGGCCGCGGGCTCGAGGAGTCGACGCTCGAGGTGCCGATGCGCGAAGTGCCTAGCCGCGGGTCCGAGGAGTCGACACTCGATGAGCGATGTGCCGACGCGCGAAATGCCTAGCCGCGGGCTCGAGGAGTCGACGCTCTATTAGATTAGCCGCGCAGTCCGAGGTGCCGACGCGCGAAATGCCTGGCCGCGGGCTCGCGGAGTCGGCGCTCGCGATGCCGACGCGCGAAGTGCCTAGCCGCGGGTCCGAGGTGTCGACTCTCGATGAGCGATGTGCCGACGCGCGAAATGCGTAGCCGCGGGCTCGAGGAGTCGACGCTCGATGTGCTTAGTTGCGCAGTCGGAGGCGCCGATGCACGAAATGCTTAGGCAAGGATCCGAGAAATCCGCGCGCGATGTGCTTGATCGCCGAGTCGGAGGCGCTTACGCGCGAAAGGCTTAGCATCGTGACCGAGGATTCCGTGCCCGAAGCTTGGTTGCGAAGTCCGCGTCGCCGATGCTCGGAATGCCTAGCCGCGGGTCTCAGACGTCCACAAAAAGCGGGATCGGCCACGCTACTGCGATGTCCGCATAGCGCCCGCTTTAACACTCGTCGAGATTACGGAAACTGTCCGGAGCTCGCGAGGAGACCGCAACAAGCGGAGCAGACGACGCCGTCACGGAGCGAGCACCGGACCAATGGCGAACCGCGCTGGAGTCACGTGGCGGGCGCGGCCAATCGGTGGCTCCGGCAAGACCTTCAATCATTGGCTTTTTGTGTGCTCGTTTCTGTATGGAGGAGATAGCTGAAGCGGCAAATTTGAAGACGGAGAAATGCGCTTATCCAACGAGACCAAGATGGCGGCGCTCGGCTGCGCCGTTCCGGAGACATCGTGGCTTGAAAAACGCCGTTCTTTAGCGATTTCCGCGACATTTGTGGGCACCTTGGCTGATACAATTTTTTTAGAGCACTTCTACTTGGTTTTCAGTGATGATATTTCGGGATCAGATAGAATAAGAGTTATAGAAACTGAAAATTTGATTTTCAAAAAATCGATTTTTAGCCATTTTTCGCGATGCGAAAGCCGCGTTCCCCTTAAAACCATGCGATAAAACTTGTTAGAAAATGCAAGTCTGTCAACTCGGCATGTATGATAGAATGTGAATACCACCTCAATCCGTGAAGCTGCAACTTCACAACAGTTACAGTATCATGTCAATAAACGCACTTATGTCGAAACAATTACTAACTGCAGCTTCCGAAATTAAAATGACAAGACTGCGCGAGGTTTAGCACGCGTTAAACCTTGGCACTCTAATGAGGGAAAAGGACAACAAGAAGTTTTCAGCAGTCGACTTCCCAACCGCAAATCATTATCAATATATTTGCAAGAGACGATAAAATTACATGATCGACAAAAGGAAGCTAGAGTATACCACACAAGTGCTGACTCACGGCTGAGTGCCGACTCACGAAATCGGTGATACGGTGTTTTTGTGGTGTGTTCTACCATACAGGTATGTTCCTAGTTTTCCATACTGTGCATAGCTGTCTTTAGTTTACCCATCAGTCTCAGGTACTTCATTCCGCATGACCGGAACTGAAAGCAACGTCCTAAATAAACACGAAGCAACCTACACGCAGCGAGGTCCCACTTCCCACTGCTAGAGACCCTGCTGCTCTGACAGCAGAAAAAAATTCTACGACTTGTTTTCTTAGTAGACAAAAAAAAGCTATTGGTAAAGGCAGGACACCTCTTTGTATACAAAGTGCGCTAAGCAAAAGACAATGGTACCTCTAAGTATGACCCCACAATTATCCCACAAGTAGCCATAGAAGAATAAAAGAAAAAAATTACGCCAGTTACTTATACACAGTACTAATACTGATAATTACCAGAAACTGGGTAGCTCACACCTAGTCTGGTTTCCGGCTCATCAGGGCCACTCGGTCAGCCCCAATGGCTGCAATCCTAACGAGCAAGCTCACTCTGCTGTGCGAGATCTCACATGCCGCGCATCAGATCGGGAACTGCTCCAGGATGACTGCGGCTCCTACAAAGACCCAATTAGTACTTTTCACGAAATCGCCTAACACTATAGGGACGGCAGGAGGTTTTTCCTCCCCCCACCCCCCCCCCCCCCTCATCAGAAGCTGAACCAAGCTCAGGCAGTCACATTAAGAATGCTTCAAACTGAATCTTATCCGACACCTTTTGTGGTTAACAAAATTGATCAGGAGTTTCCCGCGGAATGTATAAAAGTTGTGGACACACTCCGTGTCTATTTGATATGTTCTGGCTGTGCCCCAACCAAACGGCTTCGGACCTCAACAGTGAGGAGGACAGGAGCCGACGCATATCCAGCGAAGTCCTCCAAGATCAACTCCTGGCCGTCCGGAGAGCTCACGACATCGGGAAAGCCTTTGGCCTACCGGTGCCTACGTGGGCGGAGCCACCGACTTAGCCTGGGGGCTTTTGCCCTCGGGCCCTAGTTTCTCTGGACCAAAATAAAGTTCTTGCCATGCCATGCCATCCCGGCCCAGCGAAAGTGTATGACCAGCGAAGCTGTTGAAAACCACCACTACAACGGCTGAATGGAGCATTTTTTATGAATACGAAATCGTTATATGGCCCTTGAAGTGAAAACCCGACGTTAACATCCGATGGTACCAAATACCCCCTGTGACCAAATGGTGACGTCACGTTTGACATGATGAGAAAACGTGATTATGTCATTAACTCAAAGGTCGCGTGATATGATCATGTCAAAAGTTACGTTACTTGATAACGGCATCTTGACGTTACGATATTAATGACGTCGTGTGATGCCACAATTGGCGAAGCAGTACACTGTGCACTTCCCGCTTCTTTGCACTGTCTCTGGGAAAGGCCCATGTCACATAACGTTATTACGTAATCGCATCCAACGTCACGTGATGGCAGCAAAAGGTCGCGTGATGTCATCATCACGTAAAACGTTGCGTTACCTAATAACGGCATCATCACGTGACGATGTCACCTGATGACGTAATCTGTAGACGTCATCACATCAAATGTGACATCAGACGAAGACATCTTCGTCAACTGATGATGTCACCTGATTGCGTCATGTGGTGCCTCTTGGAGAAGCAGCGCACTGTATGCTTCCCTGTATATGACTAGGATCCCGGGTTGTCTTGGTCTCCGTCGACATAAATCTCAACCAATCAAAGCAGAAGGCGCACGCCGCGCCTGCCCCTGGGTTCCTTGCAGCATCACCAGATGACGCTCGCCTCTGTGCATTCCCAGCAGCGGTGGCCGGCCATGCCGGGTAAAGAAAAAAAGAACCAGAAAGCTCGCATTCGCGTCTACCGTTCGCCGCAAGCATTTCCCGGTAAATATTACGCTTGAAAAAAATTTTTCGTAGCTTGCCCTGCAGGCCCAATGCTAGAGACAGCGGAGCTGATGAGCACCCAGCTAGTCCTGGCTTTTGGGCTAGGCTAAGCACTACCAAGTCATCCCCAACATTTTCCGGAATTTATTGATTATTAATTGATTATCAATTAGCTATTGATTGGTTATCGATTGGCTATTTCAAGGTATTAGCCACGTATTTGGGCTAGGCTAAGCACCACCAAGTCATCTCCAAAATTTATTGATTATTGATCGATTATCGATTAGCTATTTATTGGCTATCGATTGGCTATCGCAAGGTATTTACCACATATTTGGGCTAGGCAATGCACTAACAAGTCACCCCCAGCATTTTCCGGAATTCATTTATTGTAGCGTTAGCTACACTGGCCTAGCAAGCCCGTTTCGCGCGGTACATCAAGAGCCGTGCTGCGCATGCGCAAGGATCAGTGATGTCACACGGCTTGCGCACCGGAGCCACCGGAGCCGGCACCTCTCGCGCACTCCGCCGCCGCCGGTCTGCGCATTCCAGAGGAGTGACGTCGTAGCCGTGGTAGACGCACTGGCGCCGGCGCGCGCTCGCTGTGCAGTCGCCGTCTGACGCTTCTGACTGGCGTTTGCCAGTGTGGTATAGCCATGGAGAAGGAGAGCGCAAATGCTGCTCAACAGCGTAGAAGAACGGAGAAGCTTGACTCATCGGATCCCGAAGTAGTTGCCTGGCAATTAGCGGTTGAGCGTAGGAGGAATGAACAGAAGAAGGCTAAACGTGCTGCGGAGACACTGGAGCAAAGGGACGAACGTCTAGCAAAGCGGCGTCGCCAGGAGGCTGAGCGACGTGCCCGACCACCCCTGCAGCAACAACAAAACGCCGTCGATGACGTCAACGCTCGCCGATCGACTGAATACACTGTGAAACTCAGCGAAAGCGCCAGTGCGACTCGGACCTTCAGCTGAACCTTTGCTAACGCTACGTATATCCTGGCATAGCCGAGCTAAGCCACTGCAACTATTTTTATTCAATTATCGATCAGCTATTGATTGGCTATCGATTAGCTGTCTAAGCTTAAGTAGTCCCAACCTTGCTTAGCTGGATGTAGCCAGGCCCAGCTTCGCTAGTTCACCGGTGTATGTGCCATTGCGCTTGGACCCCTTCTGCACCAACACCAGAATCGGCCCACATTTTTTGCCCGGGACGGACGGACTAAGGGTACGGCCACGCTGGCGGCAAAAACACGCGGCAAGAACACGCGGCAACGCGTCATGCCGCGCACGGTAAAAGCGGCAGGAATCGGGGGTTTTGCGGCGTGCCGCGCGAAATGGGTTCGAGACCCATTTCTGCGGCAAATTCCGCGTGCCGCGAGATGAATAACCAATCAAGATCGACGAGGGTGACGTCACGGAGCCATGGCAACCGGACAACCACCGCTCCGCGCCGGCTTTCCAATAGACGATCGTCGTGACTCGCGGTTCCATGGAGGGATTTGTGGACGCTGTCCGATCGTACCCTTTCTGCTCACGGTGATTCAGCGTTCCGAGAGCGCGCGAGATCTTATCGCGCTGCCGCGCGGCTAGACGCGCTTTCCACGGTGGCCTCGCGGCATGACGCGCGCGTTTTTTGCCGCTAGCGTGGCCGTACCCTAACGGCCGGCTTGAAACGTGCCGCTGTTAAAATTCATACAGCTGACCTCAATCAGCAAGCGCCAATTTTACAGACAGGTTGTCTCGGCGAATACATTTAGAGTGCCTGGAGATGCATGCAAGCCTGTTTCAAATGAGTAGCGGTCTGACTTCGTATATTACGTAAGCTTCCGTCGAAGCACACTTGTTGGTGCGACGTGTGCGTATCTGACTGGCAAAAATGCCGATCAGGTACGCTGCTTCAATGGCTGGTTCTATTCACGAATACCAACCCCTCACATTCTATGCAAGAACCTGCAGCTGTTCTTGATAGGATAAGCAACACAGCACTACCGTTCACCACTTTACAAGATTGTTCATGACTCCAGCCTAACCGACCCCTTTACGAACATAATGACGCGCCTGCTATGTAACGGCACGTTGCACCCAGGAGATTGTAAAGTTCATCTCAGCACAACTTAAAGACGAACTTCTTCATCCTATCTTAATACGACATTACTATATAAAACCGTGAAATTATCCTTTGAGACAACCGCAGAACCAGTTTGGATAAAATTTGTCTTGTGTAAGAGACAAAGCTTAATTCTACCGTCTGAACGAAGAAGAGTTTTGGTTGAACAGGAGGCTTGAGCCCGGGTACAACTCCGGTTTTCCTATTAAAAGTGTAAAAAGGAAAAATCCTTTCATGAAAACACAGCTGGACCAATTTGTGCGAAACTTCTATTCTAGTTACTCTAGAAGCAGAATTTGACTTAGGGCTGCAATGTTCTTGCAAAAGTAGCCGAAAATCAGCAACTCTAATAAAAAATAGACGCACGAAGTTTAAAAATCATTAGTTCTATACAGTAAATAGATACCGCAGTTCAACAAGCAACCCCTGTCAGAGGATCTAAAGTAGACTGATGTGATACATAAATTACAACTCACGTCAAAATTTAACAAAGATTACGAGAATTTTGCGAAAATCGTATTCACAAAGTAGTGGCCCACTTCGTACAGGTATATAGAATACAAGAATTTTGACCTCTTTATTGTAATAATAGGTGCATTTGACATAATTGTGATATTGCTTTTTTGTTTGGTTGTTTGTTTGTTTGTTTGTTTGTTTATTTGTTTCTGTGTTTTCATGTTAGGGGAAACAGCCCAATGTAACATGACGTCAGAACAGGTCAGACAACTGCGCTGAGTTAAGGTCGCGCTGAGTTAGCACTTTGTAATCTTGATGCTCTGGTTTTTGAAGTGTTATAATTTCAAACAACCTGTATTGAAAATTGGGTTCCTAAATAAAAACGTTGCTTCCTTCAGACGCCACTTGTTGCATTTTCTTTTAAATCGGTAATGCACCTTCAAACTCTGGGCGATGGTTGCTAAGAAAAAACTTCCAGCCCTTCCACTGGGGTGGACATAGAAGGCCAGCGAAGCTGTACTATATGGGAATTATGCATTTCCAATTATGACTATTAAGATGTGATGGTGTAATTGGTTATTTGAACTATTAAAAAATGAGAAACATATGTGATCTCGTGGTCTTCATTTATTTAGTTACCACAGGGACCATGGCCTTATGGTCGCGAGGGTACACCGCCATGGGGTGTACTGCAATGGCTGGCACGCTGTTCATAAACACGTCACCAACGCCGCGCGCGTTCGTTGCGAACGCGGGCAAAATGCCGCCGCCGTCGACAACAGTTCTGCGCGTTCCTGACGTGCGCTGTCAAAACGCTGGCGTGAGCAAGCACGCCAGCAGCAGCGAGCGAAGGTTCGTGCGGTCTATCGCTTCAACGGAAACTGAGCGGCGAAAGCACAACGCATACAAAGGTAGGAGCCGTGTTGCAGATCGCTTTCAAGATACGGTGTGCGCGACCGCCCGTCGCCGCGCAAAGTACAAGTGCGCAGTTAATTGCTCGCAGAGCAAAAGCCGCACTCCCTCCCTCCCACGCTGCCTTCGCGCTTTCCTCCTTTCGCGTGGTTGATTGAGTTGCCAGTTCCCCTTGCGCCCGGTCACAAAGTACTCATTTTGTGCCGCAGCTAAACGTCGCCTCCCCTGCCTCCCTCCCGCCCCTCCACGGCTTTTGGCGCGACGGAAGAAGTGTTTGCTCTCCGCCGTGCGTTCGCTCCCCGTGAAAGCGCGCGTCCATCGCGCGCTTTCACTCGCACATACAGCATAGGGCCAATGGGATTTTTTTTGTACACGCGGGCACGACCATCGGAGACTGAGCCCTTAGCAGCTTCGCGGTAAAAAACAATTTCTCCATTCTTAACTATTATATTAGAATCCCCTGAGCTATAAAGCTACCTCTTGAAACGTCAAACACAATCCAATATACCATGACAACACAGAAAGCATTTGAGAAATTTGTTGTTTATTTATATAAAATGTAGAAATTATAAATGAAAGTAAAACCCACTGGCCGCTGGTGGGATACGAACCCACGTCTTCGCATTATGCGTGCGATGTCTTTAACAATTGAGCTACCACAGCGCCGTTTTCCCGTCCGCTTTCTTTTTACAGCGAAGCTGGTATAGTATAGAGGCTATAAGGTTTCTCCTAGTGTCGTGAAGGCACGAGCCGACGTGAAACACTTTGCTATGCTCCGGCAGATTACGCCGGCGCTCGCTGGCGGGTTGCGCTTGCGAGCTCCGGCGCGCTTTGCAGTGGGCGCTCGCAAATGACCGGCGCTTTTCGCCGCTTGCTACTCTCCGCAAGAGAACGCTACTTCAGAAAACAGGCATGCAATAATTTATGAGGCCCCGACAACCCTCCAAAATTGTCGGGCTCGCTTAATACGACGAGTGATAAAATAAATCTTTGCTTTGGGCGAGTTGGCCCATAGCTCGTGCAAACGGCAGCGCAACTGAGATTAAGAGACACAGAAATAAGACGGTGCGCTTGTCATGTCTTTCTGTGTATCTTGTCTTCGTCTCTGTTGCGCGGCCGTTTTAACCAGAGTGATGAAAGCTACGCAAGCAGCAGTAATAAAACGGAGTCTTACGGGAGATGCGACGCCAAACAGCCCACAATTGTTAGCAGAGGAAATTGAATACCGTCGTCTCGTTTGTCTCGCGCACATAGTTTATTGCAGCTTTACAAAATTGCACACTATGGTCCTCAAAAATACTGTATGATGAGCGCTTTCAAAACCAATTATACAAGGTTTTTTTTTTCTTTTTTTCACATCGAGAGAATGCATGGACCAAAGCAGGGAGCATTTTCGCTAGACAGTGTTGGTATAGTGGCATCGCCTAATATTCAGGAGCTTATACTTTTCTTTTTGTGTGTTTCGTTCCATGTTCTTTTCTTTTACAAATAAGTATAGCCGCATCAGTGCATAGAACTTAATTATATTTTTTGTCAAACTCCGCCCGTGCTCACTGCACCCCACTTCTTTAAGCTTCGCTCCCTGAAGAAAATGTAAAAAGCACACCATGCTTTCAGCATAAAGCTGATTACTGTTCAACTGCACAGTAAATGTGTCCTCAACTTTAGAAGTGAGCTCCTCAACAGCTTTGGAAGGGTAGATCATCACCCCATGAGAAAACTGTCTTGTTAATATGGGATTTCTATCAATTTCTGCTTGAGGGGCAAAATACAAAGGCAAGAGGCACACTCGGGGTATGTAAATCTTTTTAAAGACTTTCTGAACAACATAGCCGGCTATGTAATGTACTAAACTACTGTCATTGTGCTTTTCAACACAGTTGTCATGATCCAACTGCTTTCATTGTGTTTCTAACACAGATTCTGCACACTCCAAATTACCATCATCCAAGATATCATCAATAATTTCTGTTAGGCGGTCAGCATCAGACCACATCAGACGGCTTTAACCGTGTGGTTACAAAGTTTCCTGGCCAGTTTCTATTTTTAGGAGGTCTTGTCAAACTGTAGAATGACAGGCTGTTTATTATAATTAAAACTGCTCAGGTGAAGGAAGGTCATTAGAACCAAATGACTGCCTTACAGCAGCGAACATATTTTCCATCTTGTCCTGACTGAGATTTGCCGTTAACAAGTACTTGTAGCCTAGTGAGCTACTTAAGTGGACTAAAAGGGACAAAGCGCTTTTTGTGGTCACTCTCAGTCCAAGGGCAGTTGCTGGGCTACGAAATCTACCACAATGCTTGGCAGCATAATTTTCCCATTCTGAAAAGATTGCAATCAATTCTTCAAGAAACATTGCACTTGGCTAGTTGCGTCGGAGGCCTTTAGACGGCATTCTTGAAGTCGATCATTACAAATATTAAGCGTTCCATAAGCTTCATAAGACCAGATACCAAGAGAAGGGAAGCGCAGTCGAGGTCGGCAGAAAACCTGATGGGATGATGAAGTTAGGAAATTTGCAGGCGCGAGTTCGAATACGCTAGCGCAAGACAGGGGTAATTGGAGATCGCAGGGAGAGGCCTTCGTCCTGCAGTGAACTTAAAATATAGCCTGATGATGATGATGAAGCTCCATAAGCAAAGACCGCGCGACTGGCCGCCACTCGAGGCAATTTGCGTGTATTCGCAGGCTTCTTTCGCGCTCGGAGGGACACTTTTGTGTAGCACGTATTGACCAACAGAAAGCTGTATCGGAGTTTTTCATGTTGCTCTACAATTTTCTCATTGACACTTAATTTTCATCTCATTATATTATTTTCGACTTTGAATAATAAACTGGGACTACTTATGTAATTAGGCGGAATGCAAAAAATAATCTGAGTATCTCCAACCAACGGCAAACAACTTTACCTTAGATCTGTCCAGCTACGTGGCCTGTGCATATTTTTGAATCTTGGGGCATAATAGTTGGGACACCCTGCGTATGTATATATGAAACCCGGGTTTCCGTCTCTTGCTTAATCTTCTTACGTATTCCTCGATTATCAGTAACTCTGCTCTCAATACGCTGCGAGGAGTAAATGTCTAAACAATGCCGTATAGGTGGTAGGACTGCGAACGCTTACTTTCAAGCAGTGTCTGTGCGCTTGGTGCTTTTAATCTCTTTCATTAAACCAATTCCATGCAGTAAAAGAAATAAGAAAACATATCAAAGGTAAGAAACCATGCCAGGGCTCTTATATCTGTGGCAACAAAACCGGTAAAAGTACGCTTTGTACTTGTTGTTCAAACCATTTCTGGTGAAGTGACGCCTCGCATATCCCAATATCGGAACGTTGAACGCCTTTCGAAACCATTTTGATGCACACTCTTGACAGGTTTAGAGGCCAGCATCGCAGTTCACTTTTTTAGAATATAAAGATCAATGAAGACTCAGCAGACCTTTGTGCACAGTTAAGCTATCAGCTTTGTAGTGGTGGCGTGGAGCAGGGGTATAACACCCGACTTCTTATCTGGAGGTCGTAAGTTCCAATCCTCCTCCAGTACACGACATTTTCAGCCATGGAGTGGCGCCTGACACCGACAAAAAATATCTCCGAGAGCTCGTGGGGCTATACTAGTCCAGGTGCAACCAAATTAGCATGGCCCAATAAGCTTCAACAAAGTCACTCCCTCACCAGAACAGGAATTGGCCTCCCTGGGCAGTATTCGGCCACTACCCCCCTCATGACTCCTATCATTAACCCATGGCCCTCAGTCCCCAGCGGCTGCGGAGCACCTGACCAAGGTGGCGGTCAGACCTGCGACGGGGCAGAGGGCGCTAAGAATCTCTGGGTCCGGACAGGCCGCCACTGGAAACTGAACCTGGCAACGTCCAACACGCGTACCCTATCGAGTGAGGCTAGCTTAGCAGGCCTATTGGAGGAATTATCAGGAATTTCTGGGATATTATTGTCCTTAGTGAGGTTAGACGATCTGGCGAAGCTTATACAGTGCTGACTAATGGCCACGTCCTCTGCTACAGAGGTCATCCTGATAAGAGACAATTCGGAGTAGGACTTCTAGTTCATAAAAACATAGCGGGAAACGTTTATGAATTCTACAGCATTAATGAGAGGGTAGCAGTCGTCGTAATAAAGCTGAATAAGAGTTATACAATGAAGGTAGTACAAGCCTACGCCCCAACCTCCAGTCACGATGATGAAAGAATAGAACAGTTTTATGAAGATGTTGAATTAGCGGTGAGAAAAGTGCAAACTCAGTATATCTGTAATCATGGGCGACTTCAATGCAGAAGTGGGGAAAAAGCAGGCTGATGAGCAAGCAATTGGCAGCGATGGCATCGTATTTACGAACATTAGAAAGAAATTTACTCCGAATAATGAATACCTGCTTTAGGAAGCGTAACAGCAGGAAGTTGACCTGGAAGAGCCCTAATAGAGAAACAAGAAATGAAATAGATTTCATGCTCTCTTCCGATCCCAGCATAGTGCAGGATGTAGAAGTGTTGGGTAGGGTAAAGTGCAGTGACCATAGGTTAGTGAGGTCTAGGATTTCTCTGAATTTTAAGAGCAAAAGAGTTAAATTAGTCAAGAAGAAACAGGTCAACCTAGACGCAGTAAGGCTAAAGCGGAACAATTAAGGCAGGGGCTTCAAAACAAATATGTAGCTTTAGAACAGGAAGATAAAGATAACATACAGGTAAATAATGAAACCGTAACTAGGCTAATTTCAGAAGCAGCAATTGAAGTGAGAGGTAAGGCACCAAGGAAACCAGTAGGTAAACTCTCCCAAGTAACAAAGGACCTAATTAATAAATGACAAAGCATGAAAGTGTCAAACTCGAGAGATCAGATACAATTCGCAGAAGTGTCAAGACTGATCAACAAGAAGAAAGTAATGTTTATTCGAAATTATAACTTGGGAAAGATTGAGGGAGCCGTAAAATACGGACGCAGCATGAAATCACTGAGAAGAAAACTTGGCATAGGACAAGGCAAAATGTATGCACTGAAAGGTAAGCAGGGTAATATCATCAGCAATTTCCATGACATAGTAAAGCAGCGGAAGAATTCTATACTAACCTGTACAGGGCCCAGAGCAGCTAAGCTACTTTCATTCGAAGTAGTGATGAACAGGATACAGAGGCTCATTCTATAACTAGCGATGGAGTTAGAAGGGCCTTGAAAGACATCACCAGAATAAAAGCTGCTGGATAAGATGGAATAACAGTTCATTTAATCAAAGATGGAGGAGATATCATGCTTGAAAAGCTTGCGGCCCTTTATACGCAATCCCTCACGACTTCAAGTGTACCAGAAAGCTGGAAGAACGAACGCCAGCATTATACTGATTCATAAGAAGGGAGGCGTTAAAGAATTAAATCATTATAGACCTATTAGCTTGCTTTCACTATTGTATAAAATATTTACTAAGATAATTTCCTATAGAATCAAGGCAACACTTCACTTCTGCCAACGAAGGGAACAGGCTGGCTTCAGGAAGGGATATTCTACGATGGATCATATTCATGTCATCAATCAGGTAATAGAGAAATCTGCGGAATACAATCAACCTCTGTATATGGCTTTTATAGATTATGAAAAAGCATTTGATTCAGTAGTGATACCAGCTGTCATAGAGGCATTCCGTTATCAAGGAGTACAGGAGGCATACGTGAATATCTAATACGGAGGCATACATATAGGATTGCACAGCAACCTTGGTTCTCCACAAGATAAGTAGAAAGATACCTATCAAGAAACGGGTCTGGCAAGGATGCTATTCGCTGCATGTTTTCACTGCATGCTCGTTTTTAGACCAAGCACCACATACGCTGCTTGCACTGTTTAGACAAAGCTTAATGAGCTTTGAAAGCGCTTTTACATGTCCTCTGAAGCTGTGGCCAAAGCTTTTTGTCGACCACCCAGTCACCGTCTACGATGTCTTCCGAAACAGAGGTTTCCCGAGCCGCACCGGGTGTCATGTACATCCACAGTGAACACGGAGGCAGCTGAGGCAAGCAATGGACGCGTCACCACGTGATCAAACATAGGAGCGCCCAAGGTAACGCCACGAAAAGGGTCAATAGCTCCGCGTCGTCGCCCCGGCGACACCAAAAAAGCCCCTCCGTCCCCGCGCCGAGCACATCGCCGCGAAGATGGGGCGGCCGAACAAAAGCGTCACTCCCGAAGCAGAGGAAGCGCGGCGCGAAAGCCGCCTCACCGCTACTCGAGAGCGAGTGAGACGACTTCGGTCCGATCCCGAGTATCGCGCCGCCGAAGCCGCGGCGAAACATCGCTGATTCGCTGAAGATTCGGAGTTACGAGCCCGCGAAACCGAGCAAAAGCGTTTGAGAGTCCAGAAGCCTCCAGATATTTTAATGACCTAGTGTTCGTTGCTCCTTGGGCTGTCGATGATTAACGGATGATCTTGCGCAAAACGGTGTATGCCCAGTCTTAGCACCACTAGTGTGAAGCTGCCCCTAATTTTTTAAACTTTGGTTTCGTAAAAAAAAAAAAACTTGTGCGCCACATCCGCGCTTTTCGCAGCAAATTGTATTTGCTTCTTCCTTACGTGACGTAGCTAACCTTGGCCACAGCGTGAGCGCGTCAGCGCTAGTACGCGTGCTCCGCCACGCCAGGACCGAGAGGCGAAAAGACATGCGAACCGTCCATGTGGCCCCGATCCCGCACACTTGGAACGTTTCACCGGAGCAACGGTCAATCGCCACATACACAGCTTTGCTGGTCATCCACCTTCACAGAGTGTAATGGAACTGAATTTTATTTTATTAGCTGTGATAGTATGATAAGTGTGTCCACTTTCTTGTGTAATTATGTATGCGTACTAGAGTTAAGCCTGAAAGTGTCAGCAAGCGCCACCACTCATGTTGTGGCGCTGGCTGACACTGGCAGACACATGGATGTAGAACATTCTTTCTGCCGCAAGGCGTCACCTGGTAGGTGAACTTGAGAGAGGGCAACTGGTCCATAAACCCACACATGCTACCTAATGCATTAAAGCTAACGAATACAAGACCTTTGCTATCTACTGAACGAGAAGAAACAGCATCAAGGGGCCCTGTTTTCGTAAATCACAAGCACCTCAAGCCAACAGACATATACAAGAAAAGACTACAAGGTAAGAGCATCGCCTGCGGAATTTGCTAACGTGGGTTAGTATCCTACCTTCGACGAGTCGTTCTTCAATCCACTTTCATTTTCAATCATTTATAATGTCTACATTGCGATAAAACAAAACAAGTAGTTTCCCCTAAGCTTTCCGTGTTGTCGTCATCTGTTGGCTTTATGCGGCTGTGGTTTGCGAAAACTGGCACCTCATTTCCTTTTCTACTTGGGCTTAAGACGCCGTAGCCTTTACAAAATTGCCGAAAATGTGTAAGCTCTAAACGAAAGATCAAATCGCTAAAATTACAAGTTCGTATCTCTGCACCACAAGGATAAATCGCAATTATGTAGACTGCATAAGTTGGGTTACCGGAAGTGGTCAAATATGAGTTTACTGCTTTTGTGAAAGTGTTAGAATACTTTGGAGGATTTTTGAAAGGTCCAATAATAAATAAATGGGCATGCTTCACAATGGTGTAACGTTCACCAAGTTTGCCCGATTTAGATGAAGGTATAAGTCTATTTTGCAGAATTTTGATATTGTTTTTTATTGCTGCGTTATGCTTGCGAATTTTTCACACCAGATTTCTGAATTTCTTAACTCTGAACTATATTTGCAAAAAAATGGACTTAAAATTAAAACACCTGTACTCTACAGCCGGTAGATTTTAACCATTTGTTCTAAATACAGTAATCGTCATGAAATTCAGTGCCGTAGATACTGAGAGGAACTTTTTCTCCATTTCCATGGATTCAAAAAGGAGTTCCTGAAGAAAATTTGCTTCTCAAGCCGATGGGGGTAATCCTCAATTGAGGCATTCAGTTTCAGGATGTCTCGATATTTTTTCCCAGAGACTTCACGAAAAAAGTACTGGGCAACGATTGATGTGGAGATTAAATTCAGTGCTTGGAGGTGACGAATTCAGACCATTACAGGCCCTTGGGAAAGTTTATCGGCAAACAACTGTATTATACAGCTGGATTCTGATGCAGCAGCGTCGATATATGCGGCCGTCCACGAAAAGACAATGGTCATTATGTATTCCAGGGAACAATGTTCTTTCCTGCAAGGAAAACACAACCTATTGAAAAAAGCACACATGACGAGCATGAATTGTGGCCACATGGGTGAACATCTAATTTTCATTTTTTTTTCCTTACAGGAGAGCATCGTACAGGATTTCCCAAACAGCAGTTTTTCAAGGCATGAATATTTTGACCGAAGAAACGGGAGCGGACAGTTGTCCCTTCAGATTCATGCACTAGCCATTGTTTTCATTCATCTTTTTTTTTTATTTTCACTGACAAAAGAAAGTCAAGCTTGCGAGATGTAGAAACACTCCCTCATATATCGACGTGCCAATTACGCTCTATCTTGAGGAACACACGGGGTTTCCCGAAAAAAGAAGTTAAGTATTACAGACGCTGTTTCACGAGTTTCCTGCCAAATCCGTCGGTCCCAGACGGCTTTCGTGTCAGACTAGACATCTTACCAAATCAATAGTCACACATTGGGTAGTTTGAGAGCTCTAGCTGGACATCAAGATTATGCACTATACAAGGACGTATAGATGCTTTTATAAACTCGACAGAACAATGCACGCAGCTCGTTACCCTGTTGCGTAAAGCAGTGTTTTGCATGCCCTGCCTCTGATTGATCGCAAAATGCCATCTGCGCATTCACCTCCCTGACTGTTATTTCTGCGGTTCTGTGGCAACGTAAAGGTAGGTGCTCAACATCAGGTTGCTTAGCAGCGCTCGCTACATCCATTCTGGCTCGGTGAGTAGCAGTGGAGGGCGATATTATTACACAAGCACGATGAGCTACGAAGTGCTAGTTTCCCCGCTAACAACTTTACATGTTTCGGTACTCAGCGCAAAACCTTGTGTTAACCTGGCGTTGATGTTCATGGTGGGCTGTGTAGGCACGGGTGCTGTCGATCTCAGCCTACGCGAATACAGCGGTCTCATATTGCACCCTACAATGGATTAGATATTCCACCAACGGGTTAGGTGAACGCCTGTAGAAATGGCCGCTGTAGAATTTTGGGAAAGGACATGGAATACTAGTTCGTATGCGAAAATTCCCACTTAAATGATGGGCGATGATAAATGTGTTCCGGGAGGGGCGCAAACAAGCACCGGGCGATGACCTTTGTGACTGCACATAGGTGACTGGCGTAGTCGACGAAGTTTCGACTACGCCAGTCGAAACTTCGTAGTTGAGGTCGTCCGCATCATCCATTTAGCGATACGTGAATAGTGGTGCCAAAGAGACGTTCGTAGTCAAAACATCGCAATTTGCTTTTATTGCGAGAGCAACTATATGGACACTCCAGGCGCATTTCTGCCATCGTCGCCGCCGTGAGGTTCCGTATAAAGTCCACGGGCTATAATATCGTCGCCGCGCGCCGTATGTTCTACGTGCGGGTGAAAGCATGCGACGGTGAGCCGGCGATCGCGGCTAAATCTCTCGCACTCAAGGCCGGGAAGCGGGAAGGAAGGCGCGCAGTCTTCCAGTCACGCGCAATGCTCCGGGGGGGGGGGGGGGAAGGGGGGGGGGGCGTTCTACGCAAGCCCGGCCGGCCAGGCGGCTGTATCTTGAAAATCGCTTGCGGAGGGGGCAGAGCCTTCCCTGGGCTGTTTTCGCCGCTTAGTTCGCGTTGATGGGAGCGGCGACACGAAGGTCAATTCGCTCGATTCTGCAGCCGCGCTTACTCACTCCAGCCTTTTGAAAGCGAGTTTTCGAGGTCATTGAGTGAGATGCGTTCATGTTTTCTTGCGCGCGCGTGACACCATGCTTGCTAATTTGATTTGTATGCCTATGTTTACAAGTTTACATGGCTGATAACACTACTATTCTTACTTCGTATAGCTGTTTACTAATTTCCTCTCGCAATCGATGCTTCGCCTTTCAGGCGAAACTGCGACTTTTTTGGCTGATTGAGACCGAGAAAGGTCCCTGCAATGCTGCTGACTGAACATGCTGGCGGAGCCTATTTTTTAATACACGCATTAATCTCTCCTTTAATCGTTTAATCGGATGAAGCGTTGCTTGAACGTATCCACACCGAACTCTCCTGGAGAAGAAGCTCAAAACAAAGTTTTAGAGAATTCGGAGTCTTGACCAAGCGGGGACAATATGTAAACGGACGATTCTGTTGCGCGTAGTTTTAACTCCGAAATAATGAAAAACACTATACGGAAGGACGAAAAGCAAATTATCAACTGTTGTGTTCGTCTCGTATTGTTTCATTCAATGTCCAAACGCACTTCAGCACAAACATGAACGTCCACCATATAGCCTCTTTCATAGCCTTATAAACTTCCATTCCAGCTGTAAACTATACAATAATAGTAGGTGTGCAGCATACACAGACTCGGTCTCTAAGCGCCTGGCAGTTGAGTTCGGTAGAATAGTTCAATAAACATTTAGAACAGCGCAGAAAAGCACTGACAGGCAATGCAGATGATTCCAAGCACTGACATCGAACATTTATGCTTAGATGTAATCATTTTCATGCTGAACGCAGAGCACTCCTTAGGCAATATTACTACACCGAACAAACAGCTTAGTACGAACAAAATTGCCGGGTCAAAACTTGTGAATATGCGTGTCAATACATGTCCGCACGCGTATCTTGAACCGCAACTTAATTCATGCATGAGCCTTTTGCATGCGCTAAAGAATCAAAAGTATAGAAGGCATTGTGCTGTGAAATCTGGCGCCGATGTCCGCGTCTACTGCATCGGGATGATATGCGGCAGCTGTATTTCGCCTGAACTCAGTCCTGCAGGATCAAAGGATCTTTTGCAGATTGCTTTAAGCTTTCCGAGGTTAATTTTTATTGCAATTACATTCCATATCTCTCAATAAAAGCTTCCATTTTGGCATCTTATTTCCGACACGTAATCAGGTTGAACGCAAATTCCAATATATAACCAACGCCAACTAATATTTAAGTATTGTAAGCACTATACAAGAAACACATTTTGGATTTAGTTATGCATACGCTCAAAAACGTTACGGCTTATACAATCATTATTAGACCCCTTATACTATAATCTAGTCAAGCACCAAAACAAGCACCCAAGTGACGAAAAGAAACCTCCTAATGTAAACAGGCATTTGTGAGAAATCCATTCATTTGTTTGCCTCGACTTCATATCTTTGTCACATACGACGCTCGCTGAAAATAAACTTAACTACCTAACTAACTGGTCTATTGCTGCTGAATGTACGTTGCTGCACATATGCCCCCAAGTGTCAGGTCTGTATTTAGTAGCTATTTTTATCTACCTCACCATGAACATTATTCACATAGGTACAACTCTGACCCAGAATCTGAAGAAAGAACTCACGCAGCACAAACTTTTATATAATGCGCTGAAGGTAATATGGACGAAGTACCTCTGGTAAGGATTGGCTGTAAGTTTAAGAAATACTGCAGAACTATGTCTGTCTTTTTAATATACATAGAAATGAGTGCGTTGAAAAGAAACATTTACAATGCGCAAAAAAAAACGATGTATATATACTACGGACAACTTTCCTTTCCATCTCTCTATTTCTCTTTCCTTGGTGCAATATGCTTGAGGTGTACTCAGTTGAGGCAGCCACCGCACTCTACGCGTATTCTTATTGACTCTCTATAAAAAAATTACCTATCTTGGTTTGTTTTGGCCGCGTACTGACTGCAACTCAAAGAACCGAGAAAAATTCGCTTCCACCCTACTCCTCCTCATCCTGTGGCACTTCTCTTCGACCGGCTTTCTCTCGTGTCGCAAGATTTGCGACGATGCCTACCGTGACTTGCGTACAGGGTCCTGTGAAATTGTATCTTATTAAAAAAAAGGTATTTGTTAGCTCATAACCTCAGAAAGTGCGCAATGCTCTGACTACGTGTCTTACCTTAATTTAAGATTACTTATGCTTTTTTATTACTCCACGTGTCTACAGGAGTCCTTGTCATTCTCCAAAACACGCGCTGAACTCCTCACCAGCTTTGACGCAGGGCTCCGAATATTTACACCCAGGAATCGCACCCGCTCCGGAAGCATGTACAGACACCGTACAATGGCCAGATGGCGTTTCGGCTATTTCAGCTTCCTACATGATCTCATGATTTAAGCCGCTTTGGCTAGAACAGAAATGAGACGCCATTCTGAACCGCAACAAACGCGCGCCCGTTTCATGGCAGTGCTTGAAGTTCATAAGCGAGCTTGCTTAAAAAGCCGGCACATCCCACGCCCTGTGGGAATCGATGTTATGCGAAGCAGTGTGCGGGGAGCCGAAGCGATCATGAGAGCACCAAGACGTACGCTAAGCGGCTGTTTCATGACCCACATGACAAGCATGTCATGACATTTATGTCATGAGTCCTCAGGAGTCCATTTAGCTACGCCGAAGAGACCTTAACGCGAAAGCCTTAGTCATGCTCATGACTATGACTTCGACCATCAACCTTCAGCCTTTTCCTTCACTCAGTACCACATCCGAACCCATTCCATTGGTTTTTGAGTGGTAAAGTTTTTACGCTCAGTCACGGTCATTTTTGCTGAGTCATGGTGATGGATGTTTATTCTACCACCATCTTTTAGTGTTTCCTTCATCTAGTACCCACGTCAGAACCCATTTCAGTGGTTTTTGACTGTTAATCTTTTTTCGCTGAGTCATTGTCGTTTTTCCTAAGTCATACTCATCACTATAACTTCTACCAATCATCCTTTAGTGTTTCCTTCCCTCAGTACCCACGTCCGAACCCATTTCAGTGGTTTTTCAGTGTTAATGTAATTTTCGCTGGGGCATTATCATTTTAGGCGCTGTTTCATGACCTATACGACGCGCATGTCTTGATATTCATGTCATTTATGTTTGTCATACGCTGTTGTCATACTATGCCAATTGCACCTACCAAGGTAATGAAACGACCATGAGAGCCCCACGACATGGGCAGCTGTTTCATGACCTACATGACACACATGTCATATTATTCATGTCATGACCTCTCATTTATGTTCGTCTACACTGTTGTCATTTATAGTATGCCATATTTGGTAAATACCAAGTTAACGAAACGACCATGAGAGCACCAAGACGTAGGCGGCTAGATAGATAGATAGATAGATAGATAGATAGATAGATAGATAGATAGATAGATAGATAGATAGATAGATAGATAGATAGATAGATAGATAGATAGATAGATAGATATTGTCAAAGTGGCAAATGTTCCACTGTTCAAAGTGGAAATGCTTTGCATTTAAAAGGCGGCGTTCAAACGCCTGCGACATGCACAATTGTACATACACGTATGTACAGGTAATATAAATAATATGCAGAACGTGGAAACGCTTGCTTCAATATCAGCGCATTTAGAGAGAATCGTCAACGCGAAACGTTTCCTGTAGGATACGATTCCTCTGCTAGCCAGCTCATGTGATCTGGCACTGCTGTCAGCATGGAAAGCTTGTGCATCCAGTGCCCATAGAAATAGCACTGGTGGAAGAATTCCACGCGTCCATTCTAGCGCCATTCCTACTTCATCGAATGCTTATTGTACTGTCAGATTGCGATTTGCGAAAGCATACCTCGATTCATTTCGACATATTGCCAGCAATCGAGCGATGTCCTTCTTTCTTTTGTGTATGAAAAAATCCACGTTGAAAAACGTAAGTGCACTTGGGTCGTTTCGGCCGGGAGCCGGCCTTTATCGAGAATGGTTGTACAGATGTAACGACAGCTGTTTTATACACTTCGGGCAGAGTCCATTCGCAAAAGGCGGCTCCCAGGTCAAAACAATGAAAATTAATTTCTGTTCTTCAGCGTGCATTTAATCACTTCGCTGCACAGCCGCCAGGAACTCTTATTTTTCAATCATATATAACGGGTGCTTCAACGAACACTATCAAAACTTTTAATGATTGCCTTTGGCATGTAGCACAATTCTATTTCATCAGCTGCTGTACTCGAAGAGACGGACACTACTTGCAAAAAAATTTTAAATGCATAATCGACTAATTAACAAAAATTCAATAATTAGGTTTTAACTAATTACCTTATGGCCGATATTGCAATTAACAAATTCTAGCAGTGGAGTTTGCAAGGCGGATCGTCTTGGAACGAATTTTTTTAGTGACACCAGTTTCAAGATATTAATTCCCAAACTTTGCGGTGAAGTGCACTGGCGTTCCAGTTACTTTGGTGCTTCTCTGCATAAACCGACGGTTTGTCAAAAAAAAAAAAAAAATTTGCACCGGCCACGAGAGTTGGCGCTTTGCGTTTAAGTGTGAGGAGTGAAGTAGGCCCTCGAGGGAGATCCTGGCGTAACCAGAGTAGAGTCCGACTCGGCGAAGCGGCGGCTGCAAAACACCTGGACAGGGCAACGGATTGGTGGGGAGAGATGTAGTACGGGTGGTCGTTGTGCAATATCAGCTCAGGATTTCGGTCGCTAGAAGAGGTAACACGATGTGCGCACAAGGAGTGTGGGGACATGCCTTCGGAATTGCGTTATGCCACGCATGAATGACGACGGATCCGTTTCTTCAGTCCCAGAGTTGCTCAAACACAATGCTCATTGTGACAGCAAAAGCTGGTTTCTTCGACAGAGTTCGTTACATCCCTCTCGAGTCTAACGTGACTAGATAGATTAATATAAGCAATTAGCAATGTATATTTGATAGTTGAAAAGAAATTACTACTTGTGAGAGTGAAGAACTGAGTAAGATGGGATGGGAGGGACCTCCAGGTGCGTCTCAAGGCGCTTTAGGTGCATGGTGTCCCAATATGATATATACGGATTGAAAAGGCCCACAGAATTATTTGTTTTATATTTTCATAGAGAACACATTATTAAATTTTCTATTCTTAGGCTTGCATCAGCGACAGTGGATTGCTATGGTGAAAGGACGTGGCTACTGTTTAATACTATTTACGCTCGCATATTCGGTGGTGTTGGGCGAACGAGGTAAGTGTGTCTTTGTCTTCGATGTGCGCTATTAGAATTGTTTGCAAGATCACTCGGAATAAAATTGTCCGTGCTCGTTACACAAAGTTTCGTGTAACCTAAACCTAACTTTAAAAAGAATACAGTGGTGACTCCTTCGCAAATAGCACCAACTGTTCATTATTCGTGATCGTCTTGTGATGCACTTTTTTTCACGCTCTGAAACACGTTTCTGGTACTCTTGAGGGTGTAGATTACAGCGCCCTCACTCATGTTTTGCAAGTATGAATCCCTGCTCGTTTACCCTCTTCATTTGTAGCAAAAATTCACGCATACGTAATTTGCAGTGCTGAAACGATTTCTCCGAAGCATCTTAAGTTCGCGCGTTGAGAGTACGTGGGTTCATTTTGCGCAGAGAGAGAGCTTGCCACGGTAGAGCACAGCATATAGGCCTTCAGTGAACTTGGAGGTCAAAGGAGATAAGGTATTTCTATGAAGCCTTTCTTCATACATACCAAGCCAAGCTCGATGATGCCCAACAAGAAAAAAAATAACGTCAGCGGTATCCATTCGTCCATTACAGGAAACAGCTTCTGTGCACTTTTTTCAAATTCTGAAGACCTCCGCGTTTCCCACTGTAGTAGCATCTAAAACGAAACTAGAGGTTGACGTGACTACGACAACATGACGAAAATGACAGTGTAGCTATGAAATCAGGTTGCGTGGATCAGTCAGAATTTCAGCTCACGCACCCTTTCACGTCAAATGGAAAAACAGGCTATCGCTATCCCGTCTGACACCCAAAAAATAGAGAAAACAAACCGTTTCGTTTGCCCGGTGGAATTCATACTTGCTGATTATTGGGTGAATGAGGACTATATGGTCGTGTAGTTTCTCCCCCGTAAAATGTATTTAACCTCCCGCTTGCTGGCCTCACAGAGATGCGCACTTTGGGAAAGTTTCATTCGAGTTTACAGGAAACATACTGCACTTAAAAGATGACATAATTTGTCGCATGCAAGTTCATCTCGCACAGTGCCGTCAACGGCAGTTGTCGCAATACACGTCAATACATGAAGTAAATTTCGACGGCGTTTTTCCCGTTTTCTTGCCCACTGAACATAAGACATACTTTTTCCCTAAATGCTCTTCCTTTTTTGAAGCTCTAGCATCTCGCTACAACTCACTACTTATAGCTTGAGAGATTGGTTTATGCACATGTAAAGCCGCAGCATCTGTAATTTTTGCCACGGATTTCAAAGGTCCTGAAGAGAATAATGGAATTTTTGCGTATACTTTTTCTAAGATTTTTCGTCCGGAAACCATAACATTGTTATCGCGGACGACTCAGTGCAGGGCGCCGGACTAACTTCGGCCCCTGCAGTTCTGAGGATTGGCAGAATAGACACACTGGTTTTTCAAAACACGGATTTATATTTTCTGATACTATTTCGTTGAAATATTCATCGGAAGTTCTTGTTCTTGCGTGTGCGTTAGTATTGCAATGCAGTGCGGCTAATCTTGGCTCCTTTTCTTTAGACCTAACGGCACTCAGGTTATTAAGACAACTGTGGAAATACAGTTGTGAGGAGCCACTTATGGAACCAGTGGGGGACTGCACCGCTACTATAAACAAGTACTTCTTCAATAAAACCGCGAAGATGTGTCAAAAGTTTTATTGGAACGGCTGCCTTACCAGAGGCGTGTACCAAACCCGCTACGAATGCGCACTCAGCTGCAACGTTGGTACGTATTTGGGATAGCTTTCTTCTTCTTTTTTTTCCGGGCCAAATCGCCAAAGCTTTTCATTCGAAAGTACTTTTTACCGTTGCCAGGCCGCTTTCGCTAATAACATGTCCAGCTGAAATTTTATATTACTATGAAAACTGGCGTAAGACGTTTTTGTAATACGGGCCCTCATTATTACACCTAAAAATAAGCACACAGGTAGCACTGTAAAAAACAGCAATGTGCACGCAGTAAGCCAAAAACAGCCAATGCACACGCAGTAAGCAGGGGCGCTATAATGTAAAGGTATTCCAGTGTGTTTTTATTCCAATCTTCTGACGTCAAATTCATGTAACCGCTGACGCAAGCATCGGACGGTGACCTGCAGCTTCGTCTTAAAACACTCACCATCTTTAGAGGATGTGACTTTTGTTTGCTTTCAAAACGAATAGCATTGCCTAACTTGACAGGTTTTTCTGATCGAATTCGCTGACAAGAGGCGAGAATCACGCCGCATGGAGAGCTTTTCGGTAGGGCCGACCTAGTGCAGTGAAAGTAGATAATCAGATGAGGAGGATCTTGCCGGTCTGTGTGCGATTGTTCCACTTAGCCTTGCTTAGCCAGTGGTGGCTGATTGAAAATCACGGCGGCGTACACCGAGAGGTTAAAAGGAAAGTCGCAGTTTCGCCCGAAAGGCGAAGCATCGATTGCGATAGCAAATTAGTGGACCGCTATATAAAGTAAGGATACCGATTCTATCCCAATGCTATTCTTTAACCCATTCGTCAGTGGTCCAACAGCGCTCTATAGAAAGCTGGATCATACGAAAGGAATACAATCGAGTGAAAGCAATCATCACGTATACGGGCCCTGTGACAGTATAACATTCAAGCTATTGCACTCGGACTTTATTTCCATCTCCTCACGTGAAATTTCCGTAACCGCCAAAGCAAAACACCAGACGTTGATTCGCAGCGTTGTCTGAGCAGCCCAATCAAAAGTTCTGCTCGTTTATAGGAGGTCACTTTAGCTTGTTTTGCAAGCAAACAGCATTTGCGCCTTCACGTGTTTTATAGCGATTAACATTTCAGCTACATCAGCCATTTTGACCCTGCCGTTAAGGGTCCTTAAGTGCAAAGTCCCTAGATTTCCTGTTCTTTTGCAAGTAGCGACATCTGCTCCATCGGCCGCGATTATCTTCCTAGATAGGATGCGACCGTCAACGGCCGCTGCTCTCTGCGCTGCTCGCAACAGCGTGCAATGTGATTGCGGGGGAACAGCGTTAGGAAGAACATGGCTGTCGGAATGAGCGTCGCCCATTGAGATTCGTCGGCGGGGCTTGTCGCTACTTAAAGAAAGCAAAAACATCTAGGGATTTTACTTAAAGGTAAGTTTTGATGTTGATGATGATGCCTATCTATCTATCTTTCTTAAGCAGACCAAATAGTTCTTTGGCCACTAGGTAGGTGCTCGTGATGCCGTCGGGATCGTTCCATCTTCGTGATCTGACTCCTTTTGATGCCGTCATCATCATACTTTCTAACTCGACCCAGTGACCACTAGGATCGATGTGCTCGTAGTCGTTATGACGTCATAACGAAGGTTAAAAATGGCGCTAAAAAGATCATGAGCGAAGAAGAGTTGGCAGAGCTATGTCGTTTACGTGCGGAAAGGGCTTCACAACGTTATATTTTCACACAACTCTTATTATATTCAGAGATATCCATAATCTCCGGTTGCTCTGAATAGCTAATGCCAGAGCGATCGGTGGGCTGCCATCCTTTATTCGTTTCGTAACTTGGAAGTCTCCGGCTATTCCAAAACACAGATGTAGTTTGGTTCGGCATATGTGCGCGTCTTTTGTGCGTACACGTCACTTTACCTGGTGAGGTTTTTGTGGTGTTGTGAGACTTCGCGTGACACACCGGCGAAGAGGCGCAGATTGAAAAAATTTTGACCAACAGCGAAGGGCTAATGTTGAACAATTCGTCGAATCGTGTCAAAGATTGGGGTATAATTATTTATACTCTCCGAAACTGAGGGCATGGAACGACGACAAACCCACACCGGGTGGATTTACGGATGGTTCGACGACTGACCGGTGATGATCGACCGCGGACCACAGGCATGAGACGGGAGGCGACGTAAAAAGAACATACTGTGAGACAGACAGACAGACAGACAGACAGACAGACAGACAGACAGACAGACAGACAGACAGACAGACAGACAGACAGACAGACAGACAGACAGACAGACAGACAGACAGACAGACAGACAGACAGACAGACAGACAGACAGACAGACAGACAGACAGACAGACAGACAGACAGACGGACCGACGGACGGACGGACGGACGGACGGACGGACGGACGGACGGACGGGCGGGCGGGCGGGCGGGCGGGCGGGCGGACGGACGGACGGACGGACGGACGGACGGACGGAAGGGCGGAAGGGCGGGCGGACGGACGGACGGACGGACGGACGGACGGACGGACGGGCGGGCGGACACGTTTCAAGCATTTCACGTTTCAAAAAGAGTCCGGCGAAATGTTCTGAGAGCCGGATGAAACACGAGGCTTCTCTGTTGCGCCCTCGCCGTAATCCCGATCTGAAGACGCGTCGGGCTGCTGGTACCTGGCTGCCGAAAATCCTGACGGACTTGCACCGTCCGTCGATCTGCCGCCGAAGACTTTGGCCAGGGGTTTCAGCCTGCCGACCACATATTCAGCTGCCTCTCAGTGCACCACGACGCCGCTCCGTCTTCCTAACCACTCTGCCTGCTCGCCGCGGCTACCGCGTCCCTCGTCACGCGGCGGTGACCGACGTGACCAACAGGGTCCAGGGAGCTCAGGGACATTAGGGAGCTTCGCCAACCCCCCTACCGCCGAGCAAGTGGCGCTGCGGCCGAGGCGGCAATGGTGGCCATGTCGAGAGGGACTTTGTGACAAATCGGAAACAATTATTTTTCTTTCCTTCGGTCTAATAATGCATAATCAGTCTGTACACGTCTTATAAGATGGGCAGTCCTTGTGGGTTTCGTGACGTCGCCTGACAGGCAGGCGAAGTGGGGATTGCCCGACCCATTTTAGACGAATCGTAGAAGGCTATAGGCATAATTGGAAACTAAATAAATTGAAATAGTTTTTCGTTACAGCGCCCATTGGTTTTTCCTTAAACTTCTCCGTTCCATTCGCGCGCACCGCTTCTTTTTCCTGACAAACCACGAAACTCGGAACAGTCACGAAGAAGCCCGTGTTGTCAAACAATAATGTCTGCAATTGTTTACGAGAGCTCAACACGCGGAATTAGCATAACAAGTATATCGTGGTTATCAGCATATGATTGCGATGTAGTATTTGACAGATGACTGTGTACACACGCCATCAGATAATTTAGTCCTGTGTTTTAGGAAACGTTTTGAACCTTCAGAGTCAATGAAACATTTCTCTGCATCTCATACTTTAAGAAATAGTACCCTTATTCTGGTCTTCTTTTTTTATTTTTATTTTTATTTTTTATTTTTTATTTTTTTGTCGGAACAGGCCGGGGAGCGGTGTTGTCAGGAAAGAATGCCCTGCTCGACGGATGAGGGGGATGAAAGTAATGGCAGAGCATTTTGAAGTTACTCTGTGTGCAATTCGCGCGCGACACGATTTCGTAAGGGCGACGAGCGAGGATTTGGCCATCGCGCTAGGCGATCGCTCGGTGACTGACAATCACTCAATTGCTCGGTATTGGAAATTCAGAGCACAATCCTCATCGCCCGGAAGCGCCTCGATCGACTTATACCTAAATGAACACTGAAGGTAGGAGTGCGTGCTTCGTGTACGCTGTCACTATTTCTATCGTGCATTGCGGCAGAGCACGTCTTCTCCTCGGTGCGTGCACCTGGAGATCGTCGCCTGCTCAACCTTAGAATTTGTAAATACAAGAAGTCAAAGACGTCATTTTTCGTGGTTTTATGAACAGTTGAATAATCAGAAAAGCGCGCCCGATTCGGTCAATCATAACAAGCTATATGCCAAAACCATGCGTTAGTTCATTCCCAGTCAAAAATTCCAGCACCCTACAAGCCTGAAGGGATACGTAATTTGGGCCGGATTGTATCGGCCTGATGGTGTCGGCAGCCTGTTGGATAAGCCTATTGATTTCGGCCCCTTGGTGTGTGTCTGCTGATGCTGGTGCACAGTGGCATTTTCGCTTTTGTAGCGTTAACTACACTGGCCTAGCCAAGCCCGTTTCGCGCGGCACATCAAGAGCCGTGCTGCGCATGCGCAAGGATCAGTGATGTCACACGGCTTGCGCACCGGAGCCACCGGAGCCGGCACCTCTCGCGCACTCCGCCGCCGCCGCGCGCGACTCACCGCCGCCGGTCTGCGCATTCCAGAGCAGTGACGTCGTAGCCGTGGTAGACGCACTGGCGCCGGCGCGCGCTCGCTGTGGAGTCGCCGTCTGACACTGCGCTGGAGCCGCTGCGCTTCTGACTGGCGTTTGCCAGTGTGGTATAGCCACGGAGAAGGAGAGCGCAAATGCTGCTCAACAGCGCAGAAGAACGGAGAAGCTTGACTCATCGGATCCCGAAGTAGTTGCCTGGCAATTAGCGGTTGAGCGTAGGAGACAACCAGGAAAGCTAAGAATAATCAGCTGAACCTTTGCTAACGCTACGTATATCCTGGCATAGCCGAGCTAAGCCACTGCAACTTTTTTTGTAATTCGCTAATGCTAAAAAATAATGTAGCAGAGCAAAATATCGTTAATGTGAACATAACAGGGCTTTATATAATGTAACAAAGCAATGTGTCTTTAGTGTGAACATAGGAGGGCTCTATCGGCAAAAATAGAGCCCGAGCTTCAATACTGTTTTTCGCTACCACTGCAGCCCTCCTGGAGTGCTAAATGTGGTACTGGTTATTCCTTGCCATGACACATATGGCTTCGGTGTATGTACGTATACCTTTTAGACCCCAGTTCTCGACACCGTTTCAGCACTGTCTTCAAAAGCACTCCAGAAAGAGCTGAGTGCAGTAGCTAGCGCACCGTCCGGTCGAACTGGAGTGGGAACTTCGATCCTGCCGTGTGCCAATAAAAATCGCCAAAGCGCAAGAACAATCTTGTCACGGCATCCGCTGGTCACGTTCCTCTACTTCTCCAGTGTAGTCCCACTTTCAAGCGACAAATATGTGCTACGGCGATGTCTCTTGCGTCACCTTTGACGTCCACGGCACGATACAGATGTAGTGGAGAAGGAAACTTTAGGTAACTCGGCCCTGGATGACCCCTCTTGCTGCATTACTGAATCTTCCCGGCAAAAACAAAAACAAAAGTTTTGAGTTTCATGTAAGTGCATTGTGACCTACTTTTCACGTTCAAACAAAACACGAACAGTAAAGCATATAAAGCAGACTGTAAGCTCCACAGTGTGCTTAGCACAGCTACGTAACCAAGTAGGCCGTGGTCCTCAAATTAAGCGTGTAATCTGAACTGTAGCCGACATCACATGCACTGCCACAATTGAAAACAGAACTGTAAAGCCATATGCTATTTCCGCTTTCTTTGTGAACATTAGTACAGATCTACGAAGCCTTTTTTTTTCCTATTCTAGAAGAGCTGGAGCTTCTACTCACCGCGAAGCCATTACCTAAAGATCATTATAGTACCTAGTAAAGTACTATAGCCTCATTACGCAGCAATATGACGTCGTTTACAACTTGGTTTGACCGTTTTCAACGAAGTCAGCGCGCGCGGACAGCAAGTCTCCGAATAACTCATATCCATTTCTCCGTGGAAACTATCCAGGTGAAGCAGCCGCAGTCTGTGCAGCGACTCCTCCTTGCGGATGCGACGCACGAAAACCTGGCCGAGGCTGGGGACATCATTACGAGATGGATGCCTTCTACTACGACATCCGTAAGAGGACGTGTATGCCGTTCAAGTTCTGTGGACCTCCGGTACCACCAGACTCAAACTTCTTCACCAGCTTGTCGATGTGTATCATGGAATGCGAGTAAGTCTTCTAATAATGATATGTTCATTATGACCTAAATCAACATCATACACAATTTTATTATTATAAAAACTAACTTTCTCCAAAATTCAATACGCTGCATCATTACGAAAACCTATCTCGTTCAACCGCATTCTTTCGAAACGTTAGTAAAAATAACTTCGTTCTTTCTGTGCTCTTGATGAATTACAGCCCCGTTGCAAACATACTGGTAATGAAATTCAAAGTAAAGTTAGCAACCTTCTCGTCTCGGCGTAATTGCTTTAGCTTTACATTTTTATGACATTTATTATCACCAGCGCGTGTGTAATAAAGTAACTTGGTCTCCGGGGGGCATTTCACGAACAGATCGTCCTTGCAAATTGACTATTTGCCGCATTAATACTTCCTTAAACATTTTCTCACAGTGTGTGGCCAATTTCGTAACCACAGAGGGTGACGAAATTGAACAACCACAGAACATCAATGTGGTGTTTACTCTGTGACCACTGAGTGATACAGTAGAAATCAAGAGAAAAAAGACAGCAGACCTCCGTGATGCTGTCTGCGGCTTTGAACTCAATTACTGCGCCAGCAGCATTTTTCCTTTGTGAAGACGACAATTGTGTTATTGTTTGCATACGTTTTCTTTGAATAATAACGAGAACTGCGGTCCAAGAAAATTTTTAACTTCAAGAATTTAAAAAAGAAAGATATTCTTGATGTGTTGTTTAAATGGTTACTATATGCTCTGTGACATGTGAGATAGAGGAATGTTGTTCAGAGAAAACACCATAATTTAATTTTTTCCAGATTCCCCATAAATACACAAAATGCATTTTCTTCTAATGTTAAGCTTTATGAATCCAATGATCGCAACTGCTTGGTCAAAGGCTTATAATAACTTTTTTATGTGGTTCAACTTTATATTATTCTAAAATATTTGTTTAAGACAATCTTTATGCATCATGTTTGTTTTTGTTTCTCTTGTGCATCACCATGGTTAGGTTTCCTTTTCGTCAGCGTAATAAATTTCGAGTACTTGCGTGAATTGTCATATATTCTACTTCCATTGTGAAACAAAGAAGCAGACGCAGTGGAAGCGCGTAAATAGGGAGGTTACTGACCGGAGAACAGTAGCAACGCATCCGTACTGGCCGTTAGAATTACTCAAAGAAGCGCGTGAACACGAACGTGCCGCTCGCGCTGATCGCGCTAGTCCGCGTCGGTGTCCTGTTCCTCAAATATTTCACATCCATCATTCAGCAGGACAATGTATGAATCACCTACATGCCTGACCTGTCGGCAGCGGGGCATTCGAGTTGACTATGTCTTTATTAACGTTTCCTTACAGCATTGTCTGGTATAAAAGTTACAAACCGGGATAAGGTACCTCAGAAAAGCCACCCTATCCGAAGCACCTTATCTCTCTTCGTAGCGTTTATACCACAGTGTGATACTGCATCTGTCGACGCCCTTTTTGATTTTGGATTTAAGACATTGTGGAAATTCAGTTCTGTAAATTATTATTTCCATGAGAAAGAAATGCGAGAACACCCGTGTACTTGGATTTAGGCGCACGTTAAAGAACCCTAGGTGGTCCAAATTATTCCGGAGTACCCCACTACGGCGTGCCTCAATGTGAGATCATGCTTTTGGCACGTAAACTCCCATAAATTAATTGTAAATTATTATATAGGTCCCCGTCAATCAGGACAGTTGCTGTGGTACATGCGCTTTGCTTTTCAGGGTTGCCGTGCTATTTTGAAGGTGATGGAACGGCATTGCAAAGTTCTAGCTCATTTTTTCCCTGTTTCTTTTGTAGATCTGGTATATCGGGAATTTGACAGCTGCGGATGGTGTCAGCTACAATAGAACAAACTATGTCGTTCTGTCGTTGCAATGCCATTTTTAGTGTCACCGTCGATATTTTCAATCTTGTTTCCCACCAACCGCCTAGTTCAAGGTGCATACTAGATAGTAACTATGTACCCTGCTCGAGGTTCATCATCATGATTGCCGTGTACGCCTCTTCCGTACCGTCGACGCTGTTTTCATGAGCATGGCCACAAAGAATCGCTCGCCAACATACCGTCACTTCTTCAAGAACAAATTCTATACGATCCAAATTGGTGTAATCCTCGTCGATATTGTTTATTCTGGCCGCGGAAATGCGAGTACATGCACAGACGCTACCTCGCTCGGAGTCTGTGTGAATCCGCAAACTGGGCACTAACTGCCCCGCACTGTTATTGTATGATAGCATATAGCTAATCTCGCCTGGTTCCTATGTTGACACTGCTGGACTGACTTGGGCTCGAATCGCAGTAGTGGCGGTTGGGGTTAAGTTTTTTTTTTTTTTTTTTGCCTTCGTCCTATGGTTATGGTGAAGATGGGTACCTGAACGCGGCTTGCCTCAGCTACGTGTTTTCATTTCGCGTTATATTGTCTGGCGCATATAATCTTTCTCGTGCGGCACGTTGCAAGCGGAGCGAACTGTGGCGCGACTGCCTCGCTAATCTGGAGATTGCGAGAGGCCGCCCGTTAGTGACGCGTAGGCACGATTCCCAGCAGCCGCCGCAGACAGACCTCCGCTCATGCAGCGCTTTGTTTCCATACGGACGAGGCGCGCTATTCTGGTGCCATCTCGTAGCCATCGTCACCGCAAATTAAAGCCCGTCTAGCACGGCACTACGCTTTTCTTACGCTTTCGCCATACCCTCCTCCTCCGCTTTCTTCCTCGCTCTCTCTTACTAATCGCCGTCTTTCCTCTCCCGCTGCGCTCCGCGTTTGCTCTTTCATCCTTCGCTGTGTTCGTTCGCTCGCTTACGAGGGACAATGCCAACGCCGACGTTCGCCGCAGGGCCAGACTCCTAAAAGCTGCGCTGTAAAAAAAGAACAGGAGAAGTGCTTTGCATGAGCCAATTTTACAACTCGTGAAAGCATGCGCAAGTTACACAAGCGAAATAAATGAAGAAACAAATATTTTTCATTGGGGAGTCATAGCAAGTCGCTCACTGACGATGAAAGAGGTGAATTCTTTTCACACGAGCATATTCAAAAAATTAGCATATTCAAAAAAGACTGGCGGCGCAATATTAAAGAGACAGCGGTGCTGGTGGACACCTAGCTAGTCCAGGCTTTTGGGCTAGGCTAAGCACTACCAAGTCATCCCCAGCGTTTCCCGGAATTTATTTATTATTGATCGATTATCGATTAGCTATTGATTGGCTATCTATTGGCTATTGCAAGGTATTGGCCACGTATTTGGTTTATGCTAAGCACTACCAAGTCATCCCCAGCACTTTCCAGAATTTATGGATTATTTGTCAATTATTGATTAGCTATTGATTGGCTATCGATTGGCTATCGCAAGGTATTGGCCACGTATTTGGGCTAGGCTAAGCACTACAAGTGATCCCCGGCACTTCTCGAAATTTATAGATTATTTGTCGATGGTCGATTAGCTACTGACTGGCTATCGATTGGCTATCGATGACTGGCCCAGCTTAAGTTGTCCCAACCATGCTTGGCTAGACTTAGCCAGCACCAGCTTCACTAGTGAACAGGGATATGTACCATTGCGCTTGGACCCTTTCTACACAACCACCAGGATCGGCCCACATCCCCCTTTTTTTCTGTTAACGCGCTATATATTACGGCCGGCTTAAAGAGCGCCGCTGTTAAAACCATCCACACTAAAACAGCAGAAAACACTGACTGCGTCTGCCGTCTTTCCTACGAAGTAGATTCGAAGATGCTGTTTATTGAGATGCTCAGTTATTCTCCATGTATAGCTATTCAGGCTTTTAAAGGCAACAATCACCCTCATCGTCCAGCGATTATTCAATACCGATATTCACAGTATTGTCCAGACTCCACGAAACCACTTTAACGGCTCTTTGCACCCTTGCACATCCACCCGCACAGAAGTACCTTCAGGAGATGCACGCTTTTGAGACCGAAACCTGTTCCGAGTCTTCCTTCGCAAAGACGCGCGCTTTCTACGTAAACTAAGTTCCCTCAAGAATTACTTATTCTATCCCAAATTTCGCGTCAAGGTTAAAGCTAACTTTTCGTTTCAATGTATTGCCCCACATTTGTTGTCCCCGCAAGAAAACGCGTTGCAATTGTGTTGCAAAATCGAAGCTCTTGTCCCGTTGTAGTGGCTTAGAAAAACACAGTCTAGCAAAATCTATTAATCACGAAACTACCCCTTATTGGGCGAGCCTGTGCTCAGAAAACAGGTTTACGCTCAAAACACATAGATAGTGGCAAGCACAGTCGGCGATCGTCGAAAACCTGATGTGCGAGTCAAGCGCGTCGGCTTGTATACATGACTCGTCGAAGGTTCTAGCGCAATCCCTGGTGCCCGCGTGCCTTCCAGAGAGTACTACACAATTCGTGTGCCGCATACAATCTAATTACACGAGGTTCGGCAAAAACATGCACAACAGATACAATCAATAATAACATTCTAGTAAGTTTCAATTATGCAGGCGTGTCTTGGGCTGAGCGATAACCTTTAAGTTGCTATCGGGTGAAATACAGTCACCGAGATAAGGATGGAAAATTGACAGTGCTTTAGCAAATGCCTACGAGGGTGAAGGCGCGCTCAAGAGACATTCATCAAATTACTTGACATTCTCACTCGAATGCGTTGTTACTTCTTATTACTTGTTACTGCACCGTCCCGGCATCGTGTGTTACCGCGCGAGTTTTCGTCGGAAAAGACCAAAGCTCGCGTGCTCGAGTGCTTGAATTATCTCTATCTCAATTACCACGAGCATGACGGTGACCCGCGGACCATCAGAATTGTTGCGCGGTCGTTGCTTGCTTACTCATAGAAGACGATGACGACGGTGACCCGCACACTATCAGAATTGTTGGGTGAGCGTTTGCATATAGGTAACACGCGATGCCGGGGCGGGGTAGTAAGTGAATTACTACGCCGTATCGTCACCGTGTACGATTTCACTTCGAAGACCCGGGTTTCGCTCAATGACGTTCAAGGTCGACTGAATGATGAGACATATCAGGCTTTCGCCTTAAGTACGCGTGTCAACGCTACCCCCCCACCCCCCCTCTTAGAAAGAATCGTCCCTCTGCTACGATTACTAGAGCTAAAGCACACATATTAACGAAAAAAGAAACACAGTCGTAATAAGCTGTAAATTTGAGATGGTGCCCGGAAAACAGCAACGTTCCGGAAGTTCATCGCGTGTTTTAAGATATGTGGATTTCTTTCTTCATGTTTTTCAAAATAAATGTCAGGTGAGAGTATTTTTTTAAAATGAGGTGAGTGTATTTTCTTCGTCCTTCATCATAATTGTGAGCGCTGCACAGAAATAGACCATGAAAGTCCCAAATTTCGTCAGCAGGCGCAGACAGGCGCACCACGTGGACGACTTCAGGTCGTGCAGAGCACCGCTGTGATTGCGAAAGCCCATCTCGAACGACCTCATAGTCGAGTGAGCCACTACGTCGGATGATCTTGTAGCACCCGAAATAGCGTAGCAAAAGCTTCTAAGTCCTCGTCAGCTTATCGGGCCCAAACGTAACACGGTCGCCGGGCTAGTATTCCACTTAGCGTCGTCGGAGATTGTAATTCCGGCTGTCGGTCCTTTGTTGGTACTTGATGCACAGGCGGGCGAGTGGTCAGGCTTCTTCAGCGCGCTGGAGATAGCCCGCGACATTGGGGTAGTCTTCCTCTGTGACGTGCGGCAGCATGGCGTCCAGAGTCCTCATCGGGTTCCTTCCGTAAACCAGCTTCAATGGCGTGATCTGCGTTGTTTCTTGCATCGCCGTGTTATAAAGAAAGTTACGTAGGCAAGCACTGCATCTCAGCTCTTTTGTTCGACGTCGACGTACATAGCGTGTCGGTCTTATTCAGGCGCTCTGTAAGGCTATTCGTCTACGGGTGGTAGGCCGTTGTCCTGCGGTGACCCGTTTGACTGCATTGCAGGAAAATTGACAGTACTTTAGCAAACGCCTACGAGGGTGAAGGCGCGCTCAAGAGACATTCATCAAATTACTTGACATTCTCACTCGAATGCCGTAAAAGCAGTTCCTTTGTCGGTGATCAGGACTTCTAGGGCACCATGTCATAACGGGATGCTCTCAACAAAGAATTTCGCCACTTCGTCCCCAGTAGCTTTGGGTAGGGCTTTTGTTTCTGCGTAGGGGGCAACGTATTCGGACGACGATCACGACGATCACACGACGATCCTATGTTCACGTCGGATTTGGCCCCAACAAGTCCATTCCGATCTGCTGAAATGGTACGCAAAGTGGCTCAATCGGCTGCAGCAATCCCGCTTGCCTTGTTTGTGGTGTCTTGCGTCGCTGGCAGTGTCGGTACGTTCTGACGTAGTGGGCAACGTGGGCGGTCACCCGCGGCCAGTAATATTTCTTTTGTACCTTCGATAGCCTACAGGAAAATGCGAGCTGCCCAGCGGTCGGATCGTCATGTAGGGCGCACAGTACCTCTGGTCGCAGTGCTGAGGAAAAAACATTAAAGGTAGTTGGCGCGGACTGGTGACAAGTACTTCTTTACGAGTACGTCGTTTTCTAGGGCAAACGAAGCCAATCCTCGCCCAAAATACCCCCACGACAACGTCGGCGTTGCCTTCCATGTGCTCGACGAGGTATTTAGGGGCGAAGCTCCTTATAGCGGCACCCGTTCGTCCCCGTCGTAGTAGGTAGCCACGTCTAGTTTTATGAATTGCTCAATAGATGGCGTTGTGTGTCCGTATATGTATATATACCCATATATACATATATATGTATACGTATAGTATAACCGAAAGCCGACTTCCGCTTCCGGTTCCGCTTCCGGTTCCGGAAGCCAGCTTCCGGCGTTTTATGAAAAAAAAAAATTCCGAAAGTTGTGTCCGTAGCGCGAAATCGAACCAGAGACCCCTCGCTCCCGAACGCGCGGCGCTAACCACTACGCCACGAAGCACACATAGACACACGCCCCACGATGGCAATAAATGCCCAACATTAACGAAAGGCCGCGTTTCTAGCGCGTTTCTAACGCGTTTGTGCTAGCGCGTTACGGCCTGTGTAAGAAGCTGGTGTAAGACGCTGTGGCCTCTCCGCCTTACCTTCAACGCGTTTCGAACGCGCTGCCCAAGGCGGTGGCAAGTCAAGTTCAAGTCGAGGAGCGTTTATGAATACGGGGGTATACTCTCTCAGCAGTCATGTGATGGCGTCGGCAAACGCGGTGCACGTTCCGGCATGTGTAAATGGCTGCGTAAGACGCTGTGGCCGCTCCCCCTTACTAGAGAGTACTGCACGTTTCTAACGCGTTTGTGCTAGCGTCCCCTTAAGCGGGAGATCCGATGATTCCCTCCGGAGCTTCGCCCACTAATCATCATTCACCCCGTGGATATGCTGTGATTTTTTTAGCTCCGGGTATGCTCGCTGCTGGTACGCGAAGTGTTCCGCGCTTATTGTTCCTAGGAAGGCATCGTCTTCCTCGTCTTGCGGCTGCGGCGGCTCAATGGGGGCGGGTGATAGGCAGTCGGCATCAGTCAGCTTCCGTCCCGACTTGTAGGCGATACTGATGTCAAATTCCTGTAGTCTGAGAATCCATCGTGCGAGGCGTCCCGAAGGGTCCATTAAATTTGCCAGCCAACACAAGGCGTGGTGGTCCCTTACGACTTTGAAGGGCCTGCCGTATAGGTAAGGGCGGAATCTCGTGGTACCCAAATGATGGCAATGCATTTTTCCATCGTCGCATAATTGGCTTCTGCTTTCGACAGCAACCAGCTAGCGTAAGCAATGACTCTTTCAAATCGGTCTTTTCTCTGGACTAGGACGGCGCCGAGGGATAGGCTACATTGCGTCGGTCTGTATTTTGCTGTCGGCATCCTATTCGAAGTTGGTGAGCACTGGTGGTGACTGCAGGCGTCGTTTAAGCTCTTCGAATGCTTTGGTTTGCGGCATTTCCCACTTGAACTTGCCGCCGGATTTTGTTAGACATGTTAATGGCTCGGCAATACGTAATAGTCTTTGACGAAGCGCCTGTACTAAGCACACAGGCCAAGGAATCTGCTCACTCCCTTCTTGTCGGCGGGCTGTCGAAAGTCAGCGATGGCAGATGACTTCTGAGGGCCAGGATGGACTCCATATTTGCTGATGACTTGCCCTGGCACAGAAGCTCATCGTAGCCAAAGCGACACTTCTCCGGCTTCACAGTGAGCCCTGATGACTTGATGGTCTATAGTACTGACTCAAGCCGCCTAAAATGATCGTCTAAATTCCCGGCGAAGACAACGACGTCATCTAAGTATACGATACAAGCCTGTCACTTCTGCCCTGCTAATACCGTGTCCATCACACGCTGGAACGTTGCAGGTGCCGAGCACCGTCCGAATGGCATGACGTTTAACTCGTACAAGCCGTCCGGCGTGATCAAGGTGGTCTTTTCGCGATCATCTCGTCTACTTGTATTTACCAGTAGCCAGTGTTTAGATCCATCGATGAGATATATTTTGCGTTGCAGAGCCAGTCCAATGCGTCATCTATCCGTGGGAGCGGGTATACGTCCTTCGTGATCTTGTTCAGCCTACGATAAGCCATGCAGAAAGGCAGGGTACCCTACTTTTCATCGCCAATACTACAGGAGACGCCCACGCGCTTTCGAAGGCTGGATGACTTTGTCGCGTAGCATTTCATCCACTCGTTGCTTTCTGGCTTCTCATTCCGGCGTCCAAACTCGGTTCGGGCTCGGGCAGAGTTGCCGAGCGCATTTTTTAAGGGCGAAGCTCCTTAGGGTGTGGGTCGTTCCCTCCTCTGTGTAGTAGTAGTAGTAGTAGTAGTAGTAGTAGTAGTAGTAGTAGTAGTAGTAGTAGTAGTAGTAGTAGTAGTATGTAGCCACCTGTAGTTTCATTAAGTGTTCACTAGATGGCGTTCCGGTTCCGCTTCCACTTCCGGTTCCGGTTCCACTTTGCGCGCGTTCGGTGCGAACGCGGGCAAAACGCCGACGGCGTCGACAACAGTTCTGCGCGTTGCTGGTGCTGCTGCATGTCGAAGTTTATACAGCTGATAAAACTACCTTGAGTCGACCCCATGGCTGCTTCGCATACTACTCAGGGTTCCCCTACGGGAAGAAGGTGTAATTTTCTCTCTCGTTCCCGACGCGCGCTCTCTTTATCTCTCGTCCGTAGCTGTGGTTTACCCGAATGATCCCCCGGTGCTTCGCCCACTCATCATCATTCACTTCGTGGATATGCTGTGATTTTTTTTGGTTACTATGTGATGCTGAGCAACTGGTGTTTGTCGAATCCTCGATGACATCGAAAGCCAGTCTTTGTATCTTCGGAGAATACTTTTCAGCTGTTGCTGCTTACTCATGGGGACACTCGGATTGATGTCGATGGCTGCTTCGAGAAAGATGGCCACCGGGGTAAACGCGACAGAATCCGAGAGGACCTATGCATTGTCGGTGTTTCTAATTTCCTCGATATATGCGATCGTCGTGTCCTTGCTGATGTGCATGCACTACTGGATGAAGTTTGTCCGAATTACTTTCGCTTTTCCTCCATGAAGTCGAGCGATTCGTCTTGCGATGCAAATTTCGCGGTCTATCAGTAGATATTGGTCGTCCTCGACGATGCCTTCTATGTCTTCCGGTGCTTTGGTGCCGACGGAAATGATGATAATGCAGCCAGGCGGCATGCTGACTTGCCCTTCAAGTACACTCAATGCACGGTGAATCAGCTCGCCGGCAACATCGCATTGTCTTCTAAAAGCATTATCGACTTGGACTTTGGGCCGATGATTGCGCCATGTTGGCTCAAAAAGTCCATGCCCAGAATAACTTTTCGCGAGCACTGTTGGAGAACAACGAACGTCGCAGGGTAGGTCTGGTCATGAAATTTATTTCTTGCCGTGTAGATTCCAGTCAGCGTTATCAGGTGTCCGCCAGCTGTCGGAATTTCAGGGTCGTCCCATGCAGTCTTGACTTTCTTCAACTTGGCGGCGAATTAACCACTGATGACGGAGTAGTCGGCTCTAGTGTCTGCAAGAGCGGTGACTTCGTGGCCATCGAGAAGCACGTCGATGGTTCTTTTGTCTTGTGTTGCAGTTAGTGCCCGTTGTCGGGTGACGGCTGCGTCGCGTTGCCCTAGTGATGTTACGTCGGGTAGCCAGGTCTTGAGGCGGCGTTTTCTTGTCTTCGAGGCTTCATTATAGTTGCATAATGTCGTCGCTACGTCGCCGAGAAGGTCTTTTCGGCGTCTACATCGGCGGCGTGTGATCTTCGGCATTCCGACGTACAGCAACCGCACCTTCATCGGTTCTGCTTTTAATTTTACGGATATGAGCGTACGGATCGAGCACGGGTTGGTCCTGTGTATGGTCGGCGCTCCGATGACAGGTAGCGTCCTGGCAATGCCTCCTAAAAAACTATGCCTGGGACGTGAGCCGGAGAAGCGCTGCCCTACCCTTACCGCTTTCCTCCTCTCCACTTGGTACAACCACTAGAGCGGTAGAGCCTCTCGCGGCGAACGCTTGCAACACACCTGGGGCGGCGGCGGCCCGGGCGACGCCATGGTAACTCGAGCAGACGACGCACGCCCGCCCTTGCCTGCCGTGACCTTTGCTTCACCAGACGATATTCATGCTACATATTGTCGCCTTGAAGTGACGGTCTTTGTCAGTAGGCAAAGTGAGGTGGTGACTTGGGAAAACAGTAGCCTTTATTTGGACGAACTTTTGCCCATTAGCGAGCTTCGCCATGGCAAAACTATTCGGCAGCGGCGAACACTGCATGCGCGGTTGATCGTCGGCAGAAAGAACGTCAGCGTTCTTCAAACGCATCTCCAACGCGCTAGCGACGCGACGCCGTACACGAGTTAAAGACGAGTTAAATTTTGAGCGTATCTCTCTTCGCCATGCATTTTTTTTTACCACGAACTAATCCTCACAAAATTCTAACTCTTCTTCGAAAATCCGCCAAGTGACTGTAATGCTCAAAACTTCAAAACTCATTACACGGCATTGTCGAAAGACGGCCGAACGCTTATAAAAAAGCTAGGACTTGGACTCACCGGCATCTTCGGCCGGACGGCCCAGAGCTGGTCTTCCTTCGAAGAAAAATTTTGTCACGCAGCAGGCGCGCGCTCTACGCCGTACCTCCAATGCATGCCACAAGCGCGCAAGCAACCGCCTGCACATACAGACGAGAAAATGATCGCCTGAAGGGGCTGCTGCGCCTCCTGACAGCGCCCCCAATGTGGAAATTTCAAGCAGCGCGGTCGCTCCGTGGTGCAGTCTCCGCTTTGTTTACATTGTTTCGCCCGCTCTTTCCTTCGCTGCTCGTGCTCACGGCGCTCCGTTTTCGACGGCGGTAGATCGCCTGCTTGCTGAACAGCGATGCGAAGACTGCAGTGCGGTTTCAAGACGGTTGCCGACGCCAACAGTTTTTTTCGTGGAGGCAACCTCAAGAAAGGGGAGCGTCTGCTCCCACACGTGTGTGGTGTTGAAAAATTGTGGGCGGTGATGTGACAGTGAGAGCCAAGTGCGTCCAACAAGATTGTATACGACATCGAGTTAGAGGTACACACCGAGTTCAGTCATTTAGTCACTTTTATTTCTCTATGGTGCAGTCACAAAGCGGTCATGCATGCTTGCAGAAATGTGCAGAGACGGTGACGATTGCGGTTGGTTTCGTTGGTCGCTGGGCGCGCACACACGGCTGCTCTCAATTTGGCTCCCAGGGAGTGGCATCAGCACTGTCGGAACAGAAAGAACACATGCATTTGGCACCAATAAGCCAACAAAATTAATTAACGATGTAAGTACTACATATGTGCATAATGCCTTATATCATGCTGTATAAATATTTAATGTATATCATGGCTTATTCAATGCTAGAGTCATGGCAACTCATTGCATTATTGAGCAAGGTATCCTTTCACTGGTCATGAGAAATCACTCGTACAAACTGCTCCGCGAAATGAACCCAGGTCACGGTAACCAGCGATTACCTTGGGACCAGCAGCACGAGTGCAAGAATTAGCGATACATGCCTCATCAAAGCAAATCTAGTTTCTCGTCGGGCGAATGGCCCCGCCGCAGCTAAAGTAAGCTCACACCGATGGCCGGCTACTACATGAAACGAAAATTCTTGGCGGGAAGAGTGAAGCAGGAAGAATGTGCAAGGTGGCAATTACTTTAAAACATGCTTGGATATTGTGAACCCAGAAAGCATGGCGAAACAACAAACATAACGCGCGCGTCTCGGGCAGCTGCTTTGCGATCTGCCGCTTATCGACGTATGCGATGACCGCAGCTTGCATTAAATACTGATTGCCACCACACAAAAGTAACGTGCGGCCCTATTTGTTGCCTGTACAACTAGGAATTTAAGTGGCAGCGTTTGGAAAAAGGATATAATTATCTTGAGCCAGTTTTTGCCGATCGCGAGTGAACGAACAGTACAATAAATTAAATTCGTAGGTTTTACGTGCCAAAAGCACAATATCATTATGAGCCGCGTTGTAATGGAGGGTCTCAGGAATACATTTGACCACCGGGGGTTCTTTAACATGCACAAAAATCAAAGTAAATATCAAAGTACATGGCAAGAACTGTATTCTTGCATTTCGCCCCATCGAAATGCGGCCGCCGTGGCCGGGAATCGAGCTCGCGTCGTCGAGCTTAGCGGCGCTACACGTATGCATTTACCGCTAAGCTAACGCGGCGGATTTCACTGTACGATTCAACTACGCGACACGTCTAAAGAAACGGCCATGCGCTAAATACAGGCACATTACTATTGCGTTTTTATCGAACGGCCGTGATATTGCACGCGAATGCGAAAGTACGCGACTTACTTGACTCGGCGCACTGCAGTTATCCACGCTTGTCGTCTGTCCTCCTCGTACCACCTCTCCGGAATTCTGTAGAACTTCACGGGCGGCTTTCGACTTTTCGAGGCTCTTGTGGCAATCAACAACACAACAGTATTGCGTGCCACCTTTACTGGTTGATGAGGTCGCGCTCGCCGTCACGAAAACAACGCACGCGGTCGCTCGCGCCGTAGAGAACACGGGCGCGCGCTGGCCCGGCGGCGACCTTCGACACTTCTATCCTTCCACCAGGGGAGTGGGCGGCGCTGGTGCCGCGCGGGCAAACTTTAGGTTGCCTCGTCTATAGGGACTTTACCTGCACAACGCGTAGTCAGCTGCGCCGACACAGCGTTGCCCACAGCGTCACTCCGGCAGTACAGTCGCTAGCGCCAACACGCGGCGCCTGCTCGCAACGTGCAGCAGCGTATCTCCAATGGGAAAGCAAGCGACGTCGCAGGCATAGTTTTTTTTTAGGAGGCATTGGTCCTGGTGATGTCGAACGCGAAGGACGTCGGGGCCTCAACTGCGCTGCTGCCATATAGTCGGTGATGTCACGTGGTCGCTCGGCTAGCTGTGGACGCTGCGCGTTGACGGCGAACGCTTGTAGTCTCATTTCGCTGTATGGGCACCGGAGGTACACGTGGCCAACTTCTCCGGAGTGATAGCACAGCGGGCAGTGCTCGGGAGCGCGCCACACGTCTGTCTCCCTCGCGGCGTTGCGCGGGTTGGCGACGGGGGCTGGCGACGGAAATGCGTCGTTACCGGGCTCTGGCGGGAAAAAGGAAGCGGCCGGCGGGCGACGGCGGCGTAGGTCATTTCTTCAAGTCGGGGCTGTGGTGATTCCGACTGCACTTCGGGAACTCCCAATAACCACTGTATTTCTTCTCGCACGACGTCAGCGATCGAGGTCATGTGAGGCTGCGACCCTCGGGAACATCCTCTGCACCTCCTCGTGCACAACGGCTCGGATGGTCTCGCGGAAGTGGTCGGTGCAAAGGGCTTGGAACTCGTATTTCTGCAAATTCTTGCTCTTGCAGTTTATGTAGAAGAAGCTATAGAACAGACATTTGTCTAACTTTCAACTTCTTCCGTTTTCTTCCAGAGGATTTCCCTTCAGAGAATAGGAACCATAGCACGGGTTTTCTTCAACTGCCTTACCTCAGCCAAGTTGTTCAAGTGCGCTGTAATAAAATACCTATAACGGGTGTATTGAACAATGTTTTACATGACTTACCTCTGCGGAAATTTCACAACTGTGTGTCCGGGGCATGCACGCCTGTGAAACCGTCATATCGCTTGCCTTGTTCCACTTTTTTTTTCGTGTACGTGACAATGATCTGCTTATTCCGACGATAACGGGCACCGTTATTGAAAACCACAGAATATCCTATATTGGCCTCATTTTTACTAGGCTTTTTAAATCCATGACGTAATACATTTCAGAAAATGCAAATAAGTCGACAACTCGACATGTAGGACAGAGTGTGAACGCCATCTGACTCCGTGAAGCTGCAGCTATATAACAATTACAACCTTATGTCAATAAACGCGCTTATGTCGAAACAATTACTACCTGCAGCTTCTGAAATTAAAATGACAAGACTGCGCGAGGGTTAGCACGCCTTACCCAGCCACTCCTAAGGAGTAAAATGACAAGCAGCAGCTTTCATCAATCTACTTAACAACCGAAAATAATAAAAAATGTATTTCGTTGATTGAAGAACTGCAGCCTGTTGCAAGAGGCGGTAAACTTGCATGTTCAGTAAGAACGTGAAGGGCCCCAGAAGATAAAACATAGCACACAAGTGCTGACACACAGCTGAGTGCCGACTCATGAAAGCGGTCATACAGTGCTTTTGTGGTGTGTTCTATTGTATGTTTATAGTTTTCCAGATTGCACAGAGGTGCCTTTAGTTACCCATTCACTTTCAGGTACTTCATTCTGTAGCACTGGAACTGAAGGCCACGTCCTAGATAAACAGAAAGCAACCTACATGCAGCCAGGCCCCTCTTCCCGCTTATAGAGACCCTGCTACTTTGACAGTAGAAAACAGAAATCCAACATTTTTTCTGAGTGTACAAACTATGGCTATTGGTACACGCAGGAAACCTCTTTGTATACCACGTGCGCTAAGCTAAATACAATCGTACCTCTAAATATGCCACCGACATTAACCCACAAGTATTTCCTATGTATTTGCACGTTGCCCAACTTGAAATTGGGGTGCGGCAACTTAAGATTTGAGGGTTGGCCACCTTGAATTTTGGACGTGGGCCAAATTCAAATTTGGGGGTGGGCCAACATAAATTTGAGGGTGGCGATCATGGTTCATCCAACACGCAGGACTGGAAAACAGCGAGCTCGACCGGGACATAACGCGTTCCGAGCTGACACGAGCGATCGCAAGACTCACTCGAAACACCACTCCTGGCAAGGACGGAATCACCAACAAGTTGCTACGTAACCTGGACGATACAACCGTGCAGGCAATATTGGAACTCTTAAATGCGCACAATAGCAGAGGGACCTTACCCCCGGAATTCAAGCATGCGGAGATTACGCTGATACCAAAGCCAGGAAAAAGGCCCTGCCTGGAGAACTTAAGACTCATTTCTCTTACGTCTTACCTCGGTAAATTGATGGAACGTGTTATCTTAGACAGGCTACAGACGCATCTCGAAGAACGTCAACTCATGCCGAACGCGATGTTTGGTTTTCGGCCCAACTTGTCCACGCAAGACGTGCTTCTGCAGCTCAAAGAGGAAGTACTTGAAAAGGAAGCCTTTGACAACGTGAGGCACGAAGCCATACTAGTCAATCTCAGTGACACGAATTGCGGCCGTGGAATATACAGCTACGTGAGGGCTTTTCTCACAGATCGCACAGCCACAACAGGGCTGGGAAATATGAGGTCACAGCGAATAGACACGCCGAACGGAGGAACGCCACAAGGAGCAGTGCTGTCGCCGACACTATTTAATGTGGCCATGATGAAACTCCCAGCCTAACTCGAGAAAATACCGGCGATCAGACATGCCTTGTTTAAAGGTAATCGTACCTTTAATTATGCCACCGAAATTAACCCACAAGTATTTCCTAGGTATTTGAATGTGGCCCAACTTGAAATTGGGGTCAGCAAACTTGAAATTTGGGGGTGGGCCAGTTTGAAATTGGGCTTGGGCCAGCTTGAAACTTGGACTTGGGCGAAATGGAAATTTGGGTGTGGGCCAACATAAATTTGAGGGTGGCGATCATGTTTCATCCAACATACAGGATGGAACCATGCTCGTAGCAATCGGGTTAAACGCATACGAAAGTGCTACAGAGGCACTATTGTCCAGGAAAGATCACCGCGCACTGCAGTCTCTGCACACAATCCGGCGGCCGTCGAGTATTCTGCCCACCACAATGTGGCGGTGCTGGATTCATCTGAAGAATGTCTCTTCCACTCCAGCAATTTTACAGCGGAGCTGTTAAGGGCTAGATTCCAGGAGATCGCGACCGTGTACATCAGAAGTAGGCAACAATGTTTTCTGGTGTCTTGTTCACTTGGTATATAGCAATATTGGCTAAGAAGGATACGAATGTATGACTAAGGTTACTGATACGTCATGACATCAATAACATCACATGCTCGTCAGTTACGTCACGATTAACGATAATAAAATAATGTGTGGCATATACCCGCATTGGATATGCGGGTATGAGCCAGGGATATGCGCGTACGAGCCAGGGACAAGAAAGAAAGAAAGAAGGAAGGAAGGGAGGAGGGAAAGATAGAAAGAAGGAAAGAAAGAAAAAAAGACAGAAAGACAGAAGCTAAGAAAGAAATCACGTGTGGCTCATACCAGCGTTGGATATGTGGGTATGAGCCGCCGAGAGCAGGAGCGGGAGTGATCTCGTGGGCGTCGCGCCAATGCCTCGGCAGAAGATCGGGTCCGCGCGATGCGGAGCGCATCGCGGGCGGACTTGGCGCAGTAAACGCACTACTTGGCCATTGCGCCGGGTGAAAACGACGCCGGTGTGCTTGCGTTTTGAAGAACATTCCGCAGATGCTCAATATACTCAATAATGATTATATATAAATTCACTATATAGCAATATTCGCTACAGCAGACCCTCTATAGAGCACTGCACGGGCCGATTTTTGCGGACCGGGCCCGGCCCGGGCCCGTTTTTACATTGGGCGGCCCGCCCGAGCCCGATCAAAACTTTTATGGCGAGACCCGGGCCCGGCCCGGGCCCGGAAATAATCTACGTTACCCGCCCGGCCCGGCCCACCACCCCTTTACGTTAAGCGCGAGCCCGGCCCGAGCCCGGCTCGAAACCGCCCGAGCCCGGCCCGAGACCGAAAAATACATGTTTTTCAGAGTTGAAACGCCCGAGAATAACTCGCAGAAAGCCCGAGCCCGGCCCGGGCCCGCGTCAAAAAACCCGAGCCCAGCCCGGGCCCGTGTCAAAAAGCGCACGCCGTGCCCGAGCCCGGCCCGAGCCCGTGAAAAAACTGCTCTACCCGGCCCGGCCCGGCCCACGAGCCGGGCCGGGCTCGGGCTTTTGGGTAAGCCCGAGCCCGTGCAGTGCTCTACTCTATATAGTCACAGCTTCGCTGGCTTCCATCTTCAAAATAGTGGAAGAGCTCTGAATTTTTACAGCGAAGGTGTTAAAGGCTCAGTCCCCGAGGATCGTGTCCGCGTGTAGAAAAAGCTATCATCATCAGCATTGGCTCGAGCGTCGTCTTTTTGAGCGTACGGGCCCTCCTCAGCAGCCTCTATGGCTACTCCCCGTGGTTCTATTGACAGGGCCGCTAATAAATGGAAGGCGAAGAGGGCACGGCGTGGCAGCCCGATGGCGGGGGACAGATAGGTGGTTGCCACGCATGACTGTGCGTGCGTGTGCCCGCTCTCCGACTGCGGCGCATGCGCGCAGCCCTGCCGGCCTCGGCCGCCTGTGCCGCGTGCTCTCTCCGGGCTCCCGCCTGTCTACGAAAGGAGTAGGTCAGCGGAGGAGTAGGGTGGGAGAGGAGTTCACGTTAGGGTTGGCTGTAAATAGCTTTAGTCAAGGACTCTTGTCTGGGAACGTGGTACAAAAGAGTGAGGAACGCGCTAGGAACGCCGTCGCCCGTGAACGCCGAGCCAGTTCTTTCACACCCCGGCATTGTATGGCCATCGTCTAAGGGTTAAAATATACCCCATTGTGCTACTCGGAGCCGACACCGATGCCTCTTCACAGATACGTAGCGAAGGGCTCGGTTTACCATTTTGTAGCTAAATTCAACATAGCAAATCTCCAATATAGCTCAACCCCACCATAGCGGCAGCTTCGCGGGACTTCCCTCTTCACAGGGTGAAAGGGCTCTGACTTTTTTTTTATTGCGATAGCAACTACATGGACACACCAAGCTCATTTCTGCCATCGGCGTCACCATGAGCTTCCGTTTAAAGTCCAGCGGCGATAAAATCGTCGCCGCGCGCCGTGTGTGCGAGTGAAAGCGTACGAGGGTTAGCCAGCAATTGCGGCTCAATGTAGCGAAGGCAAAGGAGCAAGGCAGGATGCAAGCGCGTGGTATTCTTTCGCGGGCGGGGCACGGGGGTGAGTGACGGAGAAGGAGAGGGAGGGGGACGTGCGTTCTACTCCGTCGGCCGCTGCTCAAAGCGCTGCCACACGGGCGCCGTATCTTGAACACGATCTGCGATGTGCGCGAAGTGCACGCCCGCGCGGATCTCATCTTCAAAGTGATCTCCGACCGGGACAAAGTGCATGCGGCGAGTGCCGGCAGCTTCGTACACGCTGTGCTTTCGACGTTTAGTTCGCGTTGAAGCGAGACTAGAGATAGCGCGAAGGTCAATTTGCCGGCTGCTGGTGGCGCGCTTTCTCACTCCGGCTTTTCACAGCGAGTTTTCCGTTCATCGAGAGAGATGTGTTCATGTTTACCTGTGCGCGCTTGACACCGTACTTATCTATTTAGTTTGTAAGCGAATGTTTGCAACTTTATACGGCCCAATAAACTACTATCTTTGCTTCGTATAGCTCTCTAGTAATTTGCTGTCGCAATCGATGTTTCGCCTTTCCGGCGAAACTGCGACTTTTTTTTTTATATTCTCCTTCTGGAGTGGAAGTTGCTCATCGAAAGTGAAGCCGGTCACCGCCATCTTGCTCGGGGCAAAATACCTGCGCCGCCGTGATTAGTCGTCGTAGTAGAGTACGCAGTGTGCTGCCACGCTGCTGCTTTAATGGTATTTAATTAATATTGCAGTGTTTTATAAAGCGTTGCAGCATCTCACTAGGCCATGGTGAAATGAAATCGTACGTTGCTTTCAGCTGTACAAATCGGCTTAAGAAGACGCCGGGAAAAACATTTCATCTGTAAGTACACTTTTCTATTTGTTTGCTTACGGCTGCCGTCATGGGGAGCGTTTTCTTCAGTTGGGAACAACTGAGAGGGTGCAAGTACATGAGGTACTACATTACACGAGTCTCAATGTTCAATTTTCGCCTTAAATACTCAATGGCGCGTCGCTACGTGTCGTTGTGCTGGGATTTCACCGCTAGCTTGCAGAGCGCTCGAGTTCTGCTGAAATACGCGCGCGGTCTGATTGTATGCACCGCAACGTGTCTGCTTGTAATAAGGCTTAGGCACAAGGACGCTTATTTACCGAGCATTAGGTACTAGTGGGTACTACTGAGCAGGTGGCGATGCGCTTTAAATTTCGAGTTTATTAATGGGTAAGCATTCTTTGGCGAGTACCCCCACTCCGTCTCGCGAAAAGTGTAATGCAATACACTTTCGCACAAAATGCATTCATTCGCACGAAAATGCGTAACTTGCGAAGACATTTAATTCTTATAATATTATAAAGGGCTTAATTGGTAGCTTTATAAGCAATTATAAACTATTTAAACCAATAAAACAATTCGTCAGAAAGAGTAGTGATACAAAAGGCTCCACAGAAAGTGCATGGGGAAGCTTATAGTAGGGATGAGCCAAGTGAAATTTGAGGGTGGTCCAAACTGAAACTTAGGGTAGGCCAACTTGAAATTTGAGTGTGACCCAACTTTAAATTTGAGGGTGACCCAGCTTTAAATCTGGGGGCAGCCCATCCCAAAATTTCAGTTAGCCCACCCGCAAATTTCAGTTGGTCCACACCTAGTATAAGCTTCCCCATGCATTTTCTATGGAGCCCTATGTACACTAGGGGTATTCTCCCCGATAAATGTTTTATTCATTGAAGTTGGTCCTAATCGCTTATAAAGCTACCAATCATGTACATTTACACTATTATAACGATAAAACGGCTTAATATTGCAAAGTACGTATTCTTCTGCAGATGTAAGGCATTAAACTTTTCGCGTGACGGAGCTGGGGTACTCGCCAACAAATGCTTACTCGTTAAAAGAAGCTAATCATTAAAACGCTTCTATGCGCACAAAAAATATATGTAGTATCATATATTAATGTATTTCCTCATCGCAAGTAAAATATTTATGTAAGATAAACAAATATTTTTGTGCAATTTCTGATCAGGGAACCGAAAACACACTCGAGTGCCGCGCGTATTCCGCGGCCGCCTATATGCTGGGTACTAGGCCACTGTATGCTGGCCTCGCCCCTCTTTTGCGCCCGGCAATATGGCCGCCGGTGGGTTCACTCGCTCCCGTTGGCGGCCGCAGCGGCTACCATTCCAGAAGATTTAGTATATAACCTTGTTTACTACTTGGCCTCCTTGTTTACTACTTGGCCGTAATCCGCCATGCATGTTGAGAAAGAGCCATGATAGAGCCCTATATAACGCGAATATTAGGACAACATATCAATAATTTGGAACGGTTGCCTGTGTAAAAGCGGATACACCACTCCCTTGCGGTACAAATGCAAATCTCAAAGGCCATGCTTTTATGCTGCTTAGTAGCCGGAAGCAATCGCCTGAACCACAATAAAGATTGTTTTGAACACCGTGTTTTCAGCTTCGCAATCACTTGAGGTATTTGCAGCCAGCAAATGGTAGGCTTCTGAGGTCTGTGATTTTCTTTCCTTTCTTAGTCGGGAAAACGACGCTAGGGCGTGTATGCACTCAAATTGTCCAAATCCATTCCCCTTTGATGGCTCTCTACGGGTAATAGCATTGAATCTCAAAGGCTATGGCATGTCGATACACTGACTGCGTGTGAACTATGCGGCAAGCAACTGCGGTACAGCTGGATTCTGAACAGCAGCGTCGATATATGCCGCCTTCAGCGAAAAGACAATGGTCATAATTTATTCCAGGGAGCAATGTTCTTTCCTGCAAGGAAAACACAACCTATTGATAGAAAGCACACACGAAGAGCTTGAATGGTGGCCACATGGGTGAACATCTAAAGTTTTTTTTTTCCTACTGGACAGCATTGTATAGGGGCTCCCAAAGAGCAGTTTTTCAAGGCATGAATATTTTGACCGAAGAAACGGAAGCAGACCGTTGTCCCTTCAGATTCTTGTGCTGGCCATTGTATTCATTCAAGTTGTTGTTTTTTTTACTGAGAAATAAATGTCACGCTTGTGAGATGTAGAAACACTCCCTCGTATATCGACATGCCAATTACGCTCTATCTTGATGAATGCACGGTGTTTCCCGAAAAAAGAAGTTAGGAATTACAGATGCTGGTTCACGAGCTTCCTGCCACATCCGTTGCTTCCAGACGGCTTTCTTGTCAGACTAGACATCTTATCAAAGCAATAGTAGCACATTGGGTAGTTTGAGAACTCTAGCTGGACATCAACATTATGCACTATACAAGGACGTAGGGATGCTTTTATAAACTCGACAGGACAATGCACGCAGCTTGTTACCCTGCTGCGTGAAGCAGTGTTTTGCATGCCCTGCCGCTGATTGATCGCAAAATGTCATCTGCGCATTCACCTCCCTGACTGTTATTTCTGCGGTTCTGTGGCAACGTTAAGGTAGGTGCTCAACATCAGGTTGCTTAGCAGCGCTCGCTACATCCATTCTGGCTCGGTGAGTAGCACTTACTCCAGCGTTTTGCCAGCGAGCTTCCGCGGTCATCGAGTGAGATGCGTTCATGTTTGCTTATGCGCGCGTGATATCATGCTTGTTAATTTAATAAGTATGTCTGTGTTTACATGTTTACATGACCGATAAAGCTATTATTCTTACTCCGTATAGCTGTCCACTAAAATCCTATCGCAATCGATGCTTCGCCGTTGGCACGACACTGCGAATTCTTTGGCTGATTGAGGCCGAGAAAGGTCCCCGCACTGCTACTGGTGGTGCGACGTGCTGGTGGTGCCTATTTAATGATACGCGCATTAATCTCTCCTTTAATCGTTGGATGGGTTGAAGCATTGCTTGAACGTATTCAAAACGAACTCTCCTGGAGAAAATGCTAAGAAAAACGTTTTAAAGAATTCTGAGGCTTTAAAATGCTGGGACAATATGTAAACGGACGATTGTGTTGCGCCTAATTTTAACTCTGAAATAATGAAGAACACTAGACTGAAAAACGAAACGCAAATTATCAACTGTTTAGTTCGTCTCGTGTTCTTTCATTCAATGTCCAAACGCACTTCAGCATAATCATGAACGTCCACCATCTAGCCTCTTTCATATGGCTTTATAAACTTCAGTTCAAGCTGATAAACCCAGTAATGATTGTAGGTGCGCAACATACACTGACTCGGTCTCTAAGCGTTGGCAGTTGAGCTTGCTACAATAGTTCAATAAGCATTTAGAACAGCGCAGAACAGCACTGACAGGCAGTGCAGCTGATTCCAAGCACTGACATCAAAAATAACCATCACATTTATTTATGCTTAGATTTAATGATCTTCATACAGAAGGATATAGCATATTTTCTATTTCTTTTTACTTGCACTGAACACTCCTTAGGCTATATTACTGCTCTGAACATAATAGCTTAGTACGGACAAAATTGCGGGTCAAAACTTGTCAATATGCATGTCAGTAAATATTGTCCGCACGCGTATCGTGAACCGCAACTTATTACATGCAGTAGCCTTTTGCATGCGCTAAGTAATCAAATGGTATAGAGGGAATTTTACTGTGAAATGTGGCGCTGATGTCCGTGGCTACTGCATCGGGATGATATGCGGCCGTTGTATTTCGCCTGAACTCAGTCCTTCAGGATCAAATGATCGTTTGAAGATTACTTTAAGCTTTCAGAAACTCTCTCTTATTGCAAATACATTCTATATCCCTCAATAAATACTTCCATTTAGCATGTTATTTCGGATACCTAATCAAGTGGCACACATATTCCAGAATAGAGCCAACGCCAATTAATAATTAGGTATTGTGAGCGCTACACAAGAAACAGATTCTGGATTTAGTTATGCATACGCTCAAAATAGTTACGGCTTATACAATGGTTAGTAGACTCATAATACCATAATCTAGTTATGAACAAAACAAGCACTCAAGTGACGAAAAGAAAAATTCTAATGCGAGCACGCATTTGCGAGAAATTCATTCATCTGTTCGCCTCAACTTCATACGTTTGTCATATACGACGCTCGAAATTAAACTTAACTATCTAACTGGTCGATTGCTTCTGCCAGTGCGTTGCTGCGCATACGACCCCTAGCGTCAGGTTCTGTATTTAGTAGCTATTTTAGCCACCCCTCCATGTAGATTAATTATTCACATAGGTACAACTTTGAACCAAAATATGGAGAAAGAACTCACGTAGCACAACTTTGTATATAATCCGCTGAAGGTAAGATGGACGAGGTACTTCTGGTAAGGATTGGCTGTAAGTTTAAGAAATACTGCAGAAATATGTCTGTGTTGGTAATATACATAGAAATGAGTGCGTTGAAAAGAAACACTTACAATACGCAAAAAAACTATGTATATATATACTACAGACAACTATCCTTTCCACCTCTCTATTTCTCTTTCCTTGGTGCATTGTGCTTGAGGTGTGCTCAGTTGAGGCAGCCACCGCGCTCTACGCGTATTATTGTTGACTCTATATAAAAAAAAATTAATTCTCTTGGTTTGTTTTGGCCGCGTACTGATTGCAACTCAAAGAACCGAGAAAAATTTGATCCCCCACTGCTCCTACTCATCCTGAGGCACTTAGCCCGGCTTTCTCTCGTGTCGCAAGATTTGCGACGATGCCTATAGCGCGAATAGCGCCCAGGATCCTGTGAAATTGTATCGTATTGAAAACGTATTTGTTAGCTCAATTCCTCTGAAACTGTGTAATGCTCTGGCTACGTGCCTTACCCTAAATTAAGATTACTTATGCTGCTTCATTACTCCACTTGTCTGCAGGAGTCCTAAGTGCTGTCTAGACTTACGGTATACTTTGGTCCTTCAGTTTGTCGTTCTCCAAACACGATCCCAACTACTCACCAGCTTCGACAAAGGGCTCCCAATATCTATACGCAGGAATTGCACCCGCTCCGGAAGCCTGTATAGACACTGGACAATCGCTGGATGGCGTTTCGGCTATTCCAGCTACCTGCAAGGTTTTGTAATTCGAGCGGCTTTGCCTACAACAGAAATGAGACGCCATTCTGAACCGCAACAGACGCGTGCCCATTTCATGGCAGTGCATGAAGTTGAAAGGCGAGCTTGCTTATCGGCAGCAATCCACCGCCGCGTTCGAACTCCTAGGGCACGCATTTGTACAGACACGGATGTACAGGTACATTGTTACGGTGAAGAGAAAGAAGAAGGTGGCACGAACTAGAGGAAGACGAAGACTCTGGCCGTTGCGGTCAGAGCAGCGTCAACGGGGCAAGGGCGGGAACGCGTTCGCCGGAGCCAACGCCCGCTTTCGGCGGGAGTTTCTCGAGCGGCACTTGACGCGCGTGCTTGTGTACGACGCAGAGAACGACGTCACTAACGGCGCTGCCAATGACGCGCTCGCTTGGGTGCGACGTAGAGAACGACGTAACCGACGGCGCAGTCAATGGAGACTTATCGAAACATGTGGCGAACGGTTTTTCGTTTCGCCTAGCCATATACAGCTTTGGCTGTAAAACATGACCGAGGTAGACAATGTTGGTCACATACTAAAAGGTATTGCAGACGATGCCTTCAATCTCCTGAATGTGTAAGGGTTGCGCCACTGTGGATGCAATTATAAAGGAGTGCCTGCACTTCGAACAAGCGAAGGGCCGCCGCGTCACTCAAACTTTCGACAGATTGCCCAATACCACCGCCACATCTTCGTGCGAAGACCCGCCGCGGATCGTTCAGCCGACAGGACCGGAAGTTATAACGCGCATCGTTCGCCGTGAGCTTGAGGCCACGGCTCCGGCTCCAGTTCGTTCCGATTGTCGGGAAAGCGTGCCCGCTATCGCGCTTACACAAGCGAACATTCGGGAGGAAGTAGCGAGTTTGGGTATTCCATCTCGCTGCTCGGTCCGCCATACGAACACCTACCAGATTTCTCCGGCTGCTCGCTCCCAGACGCAAAGCTTTCCGCCACTCCTTCGCAACCCAACTGACTGGCGCACAGAGGATGATAGACCCATCTGTTTTAATTGTTCCGGGATTAGACACATCGCCCGTCATTGCCGCAACCACTGGTCGTCCTTTCCTCGGTGGTCGTCTCCGAGTCACTACCGCCAAGTGCTAGACAACCGCACTTTCTCGCCCTATACGCCGACTAGGAACATCAACGCCGACAGTGGTCCACCAAGATCCAGCCGCTCCCCATCTCAGCAAGGTGGCCGGTCCCGTTCGCCTCTCGTTCACCGCTCTTCGTCCCCGTCTGCAACCAGTCGCTTCACTTCGCAAAACTAGGCGGTGCAGCTTCCGGAGGTGAAGCTGCAACTCCGACCCGGCCACCAAATCCTCTGTTGACCCTGCCTGCACGTGGAAACCTACTGAACATTGAAGTTGATGGTTTTCCTGTCACATCTCTCGTTGACACAGGAGCACAGCTTTCAGTTATGAGCGCTGCTCTCCGCCGAAGGCTCGAACAGGTTCTGACGCCCGCCGTATCGTGCACAGTGCGAGTCGCTGATGGGAGTACTTCACCTGTTCTTGGAATGTGCACAGCACGTGTGACCATTGGGCGCCATTATACCGTTGTTTTATATAGCATCCTTGAGCACTGTCCGCACGACCTAATTCTCTGCCTTGACTTAGTTTCGAAACACTCTGCCCAAATTGATCGGTCCGCAGCTGTTGTACAGTTGGATCTGCCGCTTCCTGCCGTCGCCAATACTTGTGCTTCACGCCGCTTATGTTCTGCTGAGTTTGCAAGGCTGTCTCCACAGGTGGCTACAAATCTCCTCCTGACGCCCTATCCTATTGTACCTGATGGCAAGCACGACCTACTCAACTCCACACTTGCACATATCGCCCTGCTCCAGCACGCCTGGTCTAGTTCACCCCTTTTTCCGCTAGGGACAGAACGTACGAGCAGAGTGGCGCTAGCTATAACCTGTTCGCTGTCGTCTGCTTCTGCGATCTGTTCCAGCACTCGTGCCGCTATTTAGGCAGCCACAAAGCGTTTACATTGTATGTAAATGCAGAAATTCACGAAAATAAAACAGAAAACAAAATTTGCGAATGATTGCTTCTCATTTCAATCACGAGATAGAGTAGGAAGAGCGGTGCAAGAAAGAAAAACAACGAGTACAGCTGCAAGACGATAACTTTTCCTCCAGTTGCCTTCGCAGTAGGGCAAAAATGTTATTACAACAAGATTCATGTAGCACAATGGAATAATCGTAAAATACCATACAATAATAAATAACTTGATATAGTTATATGAACGAGCAAATTTAAAAGAATCACGCAGGCGATGTGCATACGCGGACCACGCACAGAATGCGAAAATCTGCAGACGCTGCAGAAGGCATATAACTTCAGCCTTGGCTACATGCAGCTTTCTTGAGTTAATTACAGATGGGATAACGTAAACGATCACATTATGGTATACTGCTGCGTGCCATTATCTAAGTCAGAACAAAGCAATGGATCTAGCATCAGTTTTCACAGTTTTATAAAAGCTTCGCGATGCATATTTGACGGGCCGAACAAACACGTAAGCAATCACTCAATCGGTAATTTTTTTTTCTAGTGTGGAGTGGCGCGAAATTTCCGCATAATGGCAAAAGTAGAAAGAATTCGTGCATTATTTTATACGTTATTACATAACACTACAATGAATACACTTAAAGAATTTTGACATACTAGCTCTTGTCCTCGCAAGAAATCCTCACATATGCTGGCCATCCGCCACAGAAGAAGAGCAGGAGCACATATTCGAACGTCGCCCAGCTTCCCGCCGAGTAGCAGACGAACAGGTTATAAAAGCACCACCTATGGCCACCGGTTGAACGAGAGTGAGCACAAGCGGCTCCCATAGAAGCCGGATATCTGTGCAGGTCTGGAGTTCCAGTAGATCGGCATAGCGAGTACGTCGTGTCGCCGCTTACTGACGTGGTTTTCTCGCGCATTATTGCCCTACCGAGCACCATTATCCGAATCCTCGAAAACTGCGCTCACGTGTCCATCCTCAATTTTTGATTTTCGACACATGTGCTGGCCACCCGGTATTGCCATAGCGCATATCATTCTTTTAAAAGAATTTGAGATTTCTTTTTTGGCCTCTGATTCCTTCCTCGGTACCAACGGACATTTGTCAGCTACTCCTTCGTGCTCGACGCCTGCGGACGATGTTTGTAGGATGACTGCCCCTGACCTTCCTTCCGAGCAAACAACAGCTCTTCGTCACCTTCTGTCATCTTATCGGGATATCTTTGATTTGGACGACCGTCCACTTGGCCAGACATCTGTTGTCCCGCATCGCATCAACACCGGTGCCGCCAACCCCATTCATAGGCGGCCATATCGTGTCTCTGCAACAAATAGGGCCATCATACAGAAAGAGGTCGACAAGATGATGGGCAATGACATTATTGAACCTTCCAGTAGCCCGTCGGCATCACCGGTTGTCTTAGTAAAAGAGAACTCGTGGCGCTTATTCTGCATTGACTACCGTCACCTCAACACGATAACAAAGAAGAATGGCTGTGAAAACGTTGCTTGTATTCTAAGGTTGTTTGACATGTATTCTTGTATGCTCAACCGTGTATGTTGTAGGTTAGACCCACTCAAGAGCTAAGGAGTAGCCGGCGCCTTATTTGTGCGTCAACATCTTCTTATATCATATCAATAAAAAAAGGTTGATTATCCCCTGCCTCGCATTGACGATGCTCTTGACGGCCTCCACGGACACCAATATTTTTCATCAATTGACCTCCGTTCCGGTTATTGGCAGATTAGCATCGATGAGATGGACCGCGATAAAACTGCATTCGTCACACCGGACGGTCTGTACCAATTTAAAGTCGTGCCCTTTAGATTATGCAATGCGCCAGCTACATTCGAGCGCATGATGGACTCTCTCCTGCGCTGCTTCAAGTGGTCTACATGCATTTGTTATCGCGACGATGTGATCGTGTTTTCGCCGAAATTTGAGAGCCACCTGCGGCGCCTCACGACCATACTTTTCGTGTTTCGCAGGGCTTGCCTTCAGCTAAACTCGTCGAAGTGCCATTTCGGTCGCCATGGAATTACCATGCTCGGCCATTTCGTAAACGCCGCCGCATACCAACCTGGTCCACAGAAAGTTCACGCCGTGCGAAATTTTCCTGTACCTTTTTCAATAAACGATGTCCGTAGTTTTTTGGGCTCATGCTCTTATTTCCGAGGATTTGTGAAAAAAAATTGCATACATCGCTCGCCCTCCCCCTGACCTTCTTAAGAACGATGTCCCTTTCTCTTGGGGAGCACTGCAGGAAAACGCCTTCTCTACATTGATTGAGCGGCTTACAATTTCCCCGATTCTGTGACACTTTGACCCTTCCGCGCCCACTGAAGCAGGAAATGACGCGAGCGGTCATGGCATCGGCGCTGTCCTCGTTCAGCGTCAACAGGGGCAAGACCGTGTCATCGCTTACGCCAGCCGCCTTCTTTCCACGCCCGAGCGAAATTACTCCATTACTGAGAGGGAATGTCTCGTGCTCGTATGGGCGGTCGCGAAATTTGGACCGCACCTTTTCGGTCGCAACTTGTGCGTCGTAACCAATCATCACGCCCTCTGCTGGCTCTCCTCTTTGAAGGACCCAACTGGACGACTAGCACGTTGGGCATCGCGTCTACAAGAATATATGCTTATGTATAAGTCAGGGCGCCTGCATAAAGACACTGTCTGCCTGTCCCGCAATCCCGTGGATCAACCGGATTATACCGATGCAGACACTGACATCAGTAATCTGTCCCTCTCCGGCTTTCTCCATACTAGCGACGAGCAACGCCAAGATCCTGTTCTTCGAACACTTATGGAACGCCTAAGCTCCTCGCCCAATGACCCGTCCCTCCGGATGTTCACCTTGCGCGATGAAACTTTATACCGTCGTAGCGTTCGTCCTGATGGCCGGAGCTCCACCTCGTCGTTCCAAAGCACCTCCGACTGACCGTGCTCCAGCAACTTCACGACACTCCTACTGCTGGACATCTACTCGTGCTTACGACCACCTGTGGCGCCGCTTCTTCTGGCCCGGCATTTATCGCTCTGTGAGCCGTTATGTCGCTTCTTGTGACCTGTGTCAGCGCCACAAGACGCATGCTATGAATGCTTCCTTCTGGTTTGCTTCAACCAATTGCTATCCCTACAGAGCCCTTCTTCCGTGTGGGCCTCGACCTCCTTGGCACCTTTCCAATTTCCATTAAAGGAAACAAATGGATTGCTGTAGCAACAGATTATGCCACGAGATATGCCATCGCACGAGCGATGCCAATCAGCTGCGCTACAGATGTCGCCGACTGCTTACTATGCGACGTCATCCTGCACCACGGCGCCCTTCGCCAGTTACTTACTGGTCACGGCCGCTACTTTCTATCGAAAGTCGTCGATGAACTGTTCTGCTCCTGTTCTACAGAATACCAGCTTGCTACTGCGTACTACCCTCAAATGAACGGCCTCATCGAACGACTCAACCACACACTAACTGAAATGCTGGCCATGTACGTTTCCGATGATCACCACGACTGGGACGTTGTTTTACCATACATCACTTTCGCATACAACTCGTCCCGTCACGACACTGGCGGATTCTCACCATTTTACCTTTTGTATGGCCGCGACCTCACCTTGCCCTTCGACACGTTGCTACCTTCTGCAGTACAATCACCCAGCACTGGTTACGCTCGCGATGGCATTTCGTTAGTCGCCCAGGCCCGAGAGGTCGCCCGTCATCGTCTCACAGTCTCGCAAGCTTCTCAAAAGCGACGCTACGACCCCTGCCACCGAGACCACCATTTTTCACCTGGCTCCCTTGCCCTTCTCTGGACGCGCTAACGTCGCGACGGCTTGTCGGAGAAACTACTTTCCCGTTATTCTGGTCCGTACCAGATCTTACGTCAACTGTCTGACGTGGCATACGAGATCGCCCCAGTCGGTCAGCCTTCAGTGCCTCCCAACGTCACCAGCGATGTTGTTCACGTCGCCAGGCTCAAGCCCTATGTCCCCCCATTAAGTGTGGCTGTATAACCTGCACCAGGACGGAACTAACCCCACCGTGAGGGTGATCTTACGGTGAAGGGAAAGAAGAAGGTAACACGAACTAGGGGAAGACGAAGACTCTTGCCCTTGACTGAATGCCATATACAGTACTTCTAAATATGCATTATCCTACACCCCTGGCCCTTCCTTCCTGCAATAATATATTATGCAGAACGTGGAAACTCTTGCTTCAGTATCAACGCATTTAGAGAGCATCGTCAACGCGTAACGCTTCCTTCAAGATATGATTATTCTGCTAGGTTATGTGATCTGACTCAATCGAGCGAGGCCCTTCTTTCTTTTCTGAATGAAAAAAAAAACCACGTTGAAAAACATAAGTGCAATTGCGTCCTTCCGGCGGGGAGCCGGCCTTTATCAAGAATGGTTTTACAGGTGTAACCTGTAAAATGTGAATGGTATACACTTCGGGCAGTGTCCTTTCGCAAAAGGGCGCTCCCCGGCCGAAACGACGAAAATGAATTTCTGTTTTTCAACATGGATTTCTTCACTTACCTACTGAACCGCCAAGAACTCTTATTTTTCAACTATATATACCGGGCGTTTCAGCGAACACTTTCAAAACTTCTTAAACGTTGCCTGTAGCGCGTAGCACAAGTCTAGTTCATGAGCTGCATGGTTTACTCGAAGTGGCGGACATTATTTGCGCAAAAAATTAAATGAGTAATCGACAAAATAACAAAAAATACTAATTATGTTTTTAACTAATTACCTTATGGGCCTTATTGCAATTTACAAATTCTAGCCGCGGAGTTTGTACGGCAGATCCCCTTCGAACGAATTCCCACAATGACACCAGTTTCGAGATATTAATTCCCGAACTTTACGGAGCAGTGCATTGGCGTTCCAGTTACTTTTGCGTCAGGGCTTAAACGACGTTTTGATAAGAAAGTAACTGGAATGCCAATGGATTTCTCCGCAAACTTGAGGAATTAACATCTCAAAACTAGTGTCACCCCGAGAATTCATCCCAAGTGGATCCGCCTAGTGAACTCCACGGCTAGAATTTGTAAACTGCAATATGGACCATAAGGAAACTTGTTAAAGAAAGGTCTTAGTTTCGCCTGAAAGGCGAAGCATCGATTGCGATAGCAAAATAGTGGACAGCTACACGAAGTTAGGATAGTAGTTGTATCGGCCGTATAACCGTATAAACATAGGCACACTAACTAAATTAACAAGCATGGTGTCACGCGCCCACAAACAAACATGAACGCATCTCACTCGATGACCACGGAAACTCGCTGTCAAAAACGCTGTAGTGAGTAAGCGCGGCCCCAGCAGTGAGCGAATTGAGAGAGAGAGAGAGAGAGAGAGAATAAACTTTGTGCAAAAGAGCACACGAGCGTAGGTAGCTCCTCCGCTCTGCAGTGGGTGGTCCCCTCAGTCCAGGAGTCCAGCAGCCTTAGCTGCCCTTCTCGCTCGGTTGACCAGGTTGAGCTGGTCCGTCGAGTCGGAGCTGGACAGCGCTGCCTCCCATTGCCGTGTGGTGGGGTGTGTAATGGGTGTTAACTGTGGTGTGTTTGCGCAAGCCCATACCATGTGGTATATTAAAGCGTTGCTCATTGATCGCAGTGTGCGCATTTATAGGAATACAGCGCAGGGTGTATGGCGTGGTAGAGACTAAAATGTGGATATGTGTGTGTGTGGAGTTTTCGCCATATCGACCTTTGTCCCGCCGCTCTCGTCGACGCGCACTAAGCCGCGAAAACAACGCAGGGACGAAGGAATCTGCCCCCGCTGTAGATGGCTTTGAAGATACAGCCGCCCGGGCGGCAGCGCAGGGCGTAGTACGCGGCCTCCACCCTCCCTACCCTCGCCCCAGAGCCTTGCGGCCCGGGGGGCGAGCGCGGTCGCAAGGGTGGCGCGGAGTAAAACGCACCCCCCCCCCCCCCCCCCCTACCTAACCTCCCTCCGGAGCGTTGCGCGCCACTGGAAGATGGAGCGCTTCCTTTGCGTTTCCCGCCGGCTCACCCTCTCACAACTTTTTCTCGCACGTACAGAATACGGCGCGCGGCGACGATTTTAGCGCCCGTGGACTTTATACGGAACCTCAAAGCGAAGGGCGACGGCAGAAATGCGCCTGGAGTGTCCATATAATCGTTATCGCAATAGAACTTAATTGTTACTTTTTGTCAATTATGCGATTAGTAATTTCAATTTTTGTGCAAGTAATGTCCGCCTCTATGAGTAGACCACCTCATGAACTACAATTGGGCTATCTGCCACGGACAATCTCAAAATTTTTTGAAAGCATTCAGTGAAACACCCTGTAGTATATATAAAGAAAAGAAAGAAGGAAAGAAAAATTAAGAGCCAGCCCCTCCACTACAGTGAAGATGAAAGTCAGCGAAGCTGTGACTATGGTGAGTCTGCTGTAGTGTATATTGCTATAGTGAATTTATATATTATCATTACTGACTTTATTGAGCGTCATCGGCATGTTCTTCGAAGAGCAAGAACACCAGCGTCTTGTTATCGCGCGGCGCGATGTCGAAGAAGTGCGTTTGCTGCGCCAAGTCCAACCCATCGTCATAGACCAGCGTATGAGCCACAGCGTTCATAGCCGCGGCACACTGCACGGCAGCGTCACGATCCTGTGAGATCTCTCCCGCTCCTGCTCTCGGCGGCTCATACGTACATATCCAACGCGGGTATGGGCCACACGTAATTTCTTTCTTACCTTCCTTCTTTGTTTCTGTCCCTCTTTCTTTCTCTCTTTCATTATTTCTTAACTTCCTTCCATTTTTCTTTCCTTCTTTCTTTCTTTCTTGTCCCTGGCTCATGCCCACGTATCCCTGGCTCATACCCGCATATCCAATGCTAGGATGCGCCACACGTGATTTTTTTATCGTTAATCGTGACGTAACTGACGAGCATATGATGTTATTGACGTTATGACCTATCAGTCATGTTAGTCATCCGTTTTGACACCCGCACTAACTAGTGATTCAAAACTAACGGTAAACTGACTATCGATAGCATCGATAGTTTATTTAAACTATCGATAGTGTAAAAAGACTATAGATAGTAATAATTATGATAAACTATCTATAATATTATCGATAGTATTATTGATAGCGCAATCGACAGTGTTACCATTGATATTGCAATCGGTGTTACTATCGATAGTACCAGCGGTAGTCCTTGTACGTCCTTGTATGTGCGTGTGTACATTCGTGAGTAGGGCGCTGTTTAGAGCGCTGGAGTGTTGTGCCGCGGAACAAATCACAGTGCGCAGCTGCTGCGTCAAGGGCAGCGTGCTCGTTCCTTGCTTTTATGTCTACGCAGCTTTGAATCAGTTCAAGGACTGACCTTCAAACCCAGCAAGCACGCGTGCTGAAGTAATATTTGCACTCGAATTCAGCTCACAAGCAGGCGCGCCAAACGGTGCGTCTCGGGTCGCTGTTGCCAGCACAACAAGGACATTTGCGACACTAACACGTTATCCAGCAACAGTACGTAGGGTACATCTGCAGAGCTTGGTGACGGGTAGACTGCGATAACGAATAGTCCTGTCATGTTACCACCCTCATCTTATTACACGCACTCGGAGAACCAAGTTTATGCTGCAATGAGTTCGCGCGGTTGATTTATTGCTATCGATAGTTTTTTTTACCATCGATTGTTGGATAGTGGCTCAACTATTGATAGTATCGATAGTACTATCGAAAGTTCTGCATCACTAGCACTAAGGCACAACTGGCAGGAAACCACCACGCACATAAAGCCGAAATGCTGATGATAGTTATTTTCTACACACGGACACGATCTCCTGGAACCTAGCCCTTAACAGCTGCACTGTAAAATAAAGAGGTGGAAAGGAAAGTTGTCCGATGCCGTGAGCGGATGCGCATGAATAGTGCAGACGCTCATTTAGGGGAAGACCGTTGGTGGAATTAAGGAGAACCCGCAACGACAGTTTGCACTTTGTGTTTAAGTATGAGGAGTGAAGTAGGTTGTCGAGGGAGGAACAAGGTATATCCTGGTGACGATATGTTGTAACCAGAGTAGAGGCGGACACGACGAAGCGACGGCTGCGAAACACCTGGACAGGGAAACGGATTGGTGAGGACAGATGTAGTACGGGTGGCCGTTGCGCAATACCAGTTCAGGATTCAGGTCGCCAGAAAAGGTAACACGATGTGCGCGCAGGGATTGTGTGGGGGGCATACCTTCAGAATTGCGTTATGCCACGTCTAAATGACGACGCATCCGTTCCTTCAGACGCAAAATTGCTCAGAAACAATGCTTCAGTGCCAAGCTGGCCAAGTGACGAGCATGCGAAACAAAAGAACAAAAGCGATCATGAGAAGGCCGCAAGAGGCATCGCGCCTGAAGAGACAGAAGAGTAAAAAGTAGTCAGGCGTTTTGTGAAGTGTGCATAGAGCGATGACGACAAATTTTTTAACGGGGTGCGAAAAGGGATTTTTGAGACCGAATCGAATGTGAATCGAATAGTACCTAAAACGAATAGAATATCGAACACTTTTCGAATAATGCACAGCCGTTATCACAATGAATGAAATGCGATGTTCACAACTCAGTATTCTTAAAGTAGCAAGTTTATCTCATTACTTGGTACGTCGTGAAGCGTTATGATTAAAAGCATAAATAGAGCATTAGGAGCGAACAAGCAGCTTCTTCCCATGCACAGCGCTCTGCAGATAGCTCGAATGATCGCTTTATAGCCTGCAAAGTATGGCTACCTAAGTGCCGCAGCCGGCTCCACTGCGTAAGTTCTCATGTTTTATGTCTACGCTCTGCCCGCGGCGTGATAACATGCCATACTTTTGTCCCATTCTTATGTTTATTTGGGCGCAGTTGACATTCTGAACAATTCGGAGAGTATTCGAGATATAGTCACATTTACGAATAGGGAATATTCTATCCGAAAACCGAATTGATTAGGACACTATTCGATTCGTTATTCGAAAGTTTAGAATACTCCTACACCAGTAATTTCTTTCCTTTTTCAATAAACTGCCCGTTGCCAGATCAGCGCCGTGTTTGTCGTCTCGCTTCTTCCGTGTGCTTGAGCTGCCGCTAATCATTAACAAAAAAGCAAAGAAAAAGTGCGCGAACTATCGACGATTATTGTTGCAATTATTCGCGGGTTGCATTCTGCGTCTGTAGCGCTAGCGCAGGCACTTGCACTTTTTTTTAAGGAATTTCTTGCTGTGCGAAGTGGACGCACACGACAATCAGTCCGAGACTCATAGTTGGCTCATGAACTGAATATAGACTCAAGAAAGAAATATCGATGTGTCTGTGGCCAAGCGAGTAGATCATGAGGCCTTTATTTATTCGAACTAAATAAATTTATGGAAGTTTTTCTAATGCTTAGGCTGGGGGCACAACGTCTTATTTGTTGTGCCAGGAGTAGTGCGTATAGTCATGATGTTTCACAACCTAGCATCCGTCGTAGCACTGCTGACTCCCACCACCTACCAAGCTCACTTCCTCGATTATATCTGTTGATTCCATGTCGTGCGCCTACCGATGGTAATGAGCTTTAACATTTTTACAGTCCCCCAGAAAGTCTATGTATCACGCAAGGTTTTTTTTTTTTTCATTGTGACGCCAAAAGCTGGTTTCTTCGACTGAGCTGGTTACATCCCTCTCGACCCTAACGTGACTGCATAATTTAAGATAAGGAATGAGCAATCTAGAATTGAATGTTGAAAAGAAATGAATATTTGTGATAGTGAGTAATTGAGTAAGATGGGATGGGAGGGACCTCCAGGTGGCGTGTTTCTATTTGCGCCCAAGCACAGTGCTCGACCGCTGGCGCCGCCATGCGCCGCTCGCGCGTACCATGTTTCTAGGTACTTTCTTTTGCCGAGGGCCGAGGCACTAAACCACACGCTCCCAAGATTGTATGCGTTTGTCCCTAACGTTGGCTTCCTAGACTTGAGGTTTGTTTACACAATGCTGGCTTCCCACCGCCGCCGTTGGGACGGAGAACACGCTGGGCTGGTGGTGACTAGGCACAACGGTGGCTGCTGTTAAGGGATCGATGGTATTCCTAAATAAACGCATCACTGTTTTGAAGATCCAAATATAATCTCACTATCAGGGAGGGAGCAGTCTACCTGACTTACGATTCCAGGTGCGTCTCAAGGCGCTTTAGGTGCATAGTAACCCAATGTGGTTAATACGGATTGAAAAGGCGCACAGAATCATTTCTTTTATATTTTCATACATAACACGTGATTAAATTTTCTATTCTTAGGCTTGCATCAGCGACACCGGATTGCTATGGCGAAAGGACGTGGCTACTGTTTGATACTATTTACGCTCGCATCTTCGGCGGTGTTGGGCGAACGAGGTAAGTGTGTCATTCTCTTCGATGTGCACTGTTAAAATTGTTCGCAAGATCGCTTGGAATAAAATTGTCCGTGCTCGTTACTCAGAGTTTCAAGTTACCTAAACAAAACTTTTAAAAGAATATAGCTAGTGATGAATATTTTGCAAATAACACCAACTGTTCATTCTTCGTGATCATCTTGTACTTTTTTCCACGCTCTGAAACTTTTTTCCGGTACTCTTGAGGGTGTGGATTACAGTGCCCTCACTCATGTTTTGCAAGTACAAATCCCTGTTCGTTTACCCTGCTCTCTTGTAGCAAAAACGCACGCATACGTAACTTTTATTGATGAAACGATTTCGCCGAAGCAACCTCAAATTCACGCGTTGAGAGTACGTGAGTTCAATTTGCGCAGAGAGAGCTTGCCACGGTAGAGCACAGCATGGAGGTCTTCCGTGAACTTGGAAGTGAAAGGAGACAAGGAATTTCTATGGAGCCTTTCTTCATAGAAACCAAGCCAAGTTTGCGCTACGTCAGCGGTATCCATCCGTTCATTGCAGGAAACAGCTTCGCTGAGCTTTTTTAAAGTTCCGAAGTCATCCGTGTTGGCCACTGCACTAGCATCTAAAACGAAATTAGAGGATGACGTGACAATGACAACATGACACAAATGACAGTGTAGCTATGAAATCAGGTTGTGTGGATCGGTCAGACTCAGCTCACGCACCCTTTCACGCCACAAGGAAAAACTGGCTAGCCCTAATCCGTGTATCACCCCAAAGAATAGAGAAAGCAAGCCGTTTAATTTGTCTGGAGAAAGTCATATTTGCTGAGTATTGGTGAATGAGGACTATATGGTCCTGTAGTTTCTCACCCATAAAATTTATTTAACCTCCCGCTTGCATGCCTCACAGAGATGCGCTCTTTGGGGAAGTTTCATTCGAGTTTACAGGAAACATAGTACACTTAAAGGATGACAATTTGTGGCATGCAAGTTCATCCATCTCTCACAGTCACGTCAACGGCAGTTATCGCAATACACGTCAATACATGAAGTAAATTTCGATGGCTTTTTCCCGTTTTCATTCCCGCTGAATATAAGAAGACATGCTTTTGACAGCGAAGCTGCATTCCTCTCTTTGGTCGGAAAATTTCGTGGCGTAAACACGAAACGCCATACCCCATGTCCGCTGTGCGATAGCTTCGCCGAGCTGGGGGAGAGAGAGCTACGAGAGAGAGAAGGCAGAGTATAAAAATAGCATCGCGCAGCATAGCGGGTGCAAGGTGGAGAGGAGGAGTGAGTAAGGTGGTAGTGGGACGCGTAGAGCTGCTGCCGACGCCGATTTGACGCTGCGCCATGCTCTCGATTGGGAAGCAGAAAAATTGCCACGTATCTGCGTACTTCGCTGCAAATGTCGTCGAAAGACGATAGTCTTCTGCCGGCCTTACTACATGAGTGCTGGTCTGATCCGCGGCCACCCGTGATGCTGTTCTCGTACCATTTTCGTCCTGGCATGAAGGTTTGTTTGAGCAGATTTCATTTTACCGCATTATTTCATCAAGCGGCCATTTATGTTTTGTCCTGCCTCAGACAGCGCTTCCTTTATGTTGAATTGGCCGCATCTGGCTGGCATTGATAAAATTGAGGAGGCGCTGCGTGAGACATGGACGCCATCTGGCAATACATCGGGAAACATGAGCTTGTGCAGAGGGTTTCCTTCCTCCATGGCAGAGGGCGCTCGTCTGCGCGCAGTCGGTGTTGGACTCTAGCTAAAGCAATGAATTTTACGGTCATTGACATCAACCGTGAAGTGCACCGAGCAGGCCGCGAAGGCGCTTTTGTGCGTGACGGGATACATTTTAGTGAAAGTGTAGCAACACCGGTCGGAAGTCGATTCGCGGCACGAGCTGTAGCTTTTTTAGGCGGGCCCCAGGCAATCAGGAAGCAGGATTAAGTATTGAACATAGCGAAACACCAGTAAAGGGCAGAATTAGGCGACCAGGAGTCAGGAAAAGACGCAGAAAGGATAAGAATAGAGAAGGTAAAATTTGCTACATTAACATGGAGGGTGGTCGTAAGCAGGAAAAATGGCTGGAAATTCAAACGCAACTGAATGATGAAGCGATTAGCGTGTACGCCTTGACCGAAACGCATCTACGAGATTTGGAGCAGCCGCCTGTTATTGACAACTTTGTATGGGAAGGGTGCAACAGAATGACCGGGTCAAGGAAAGGCAGAGGCGTAGGCGTACTAATTAGGCGAGGTCTGAAGTGGCGAAGGGTAAACGAGACATGTAAAGAGCATTTATGGATTAGTGGTACATGGCAAGGTAAAAAGACGTGGCTGGGAGTAGCTTACTTTTACCTATGGACAGGTAGTGATAGCAGGGAAAAAAATAAGGAATTGGTCGATTGCATTAGAAGCGATATTAATGAGTTCAGTAACTCGGGCCAGGTGATATTAGTGGGAGATATGAACGCGCACATGGACGATTTAGACGGATATACTGATTACAACGGCTCTCTAGTGCTGTATTTGTGTGATGAACAGAATCTTATAGTAGTTAACAGGGAGAATAAGTGTCATGGACAGGTAACGTGGCAATGCGGAAACAGGCAGTCATGTATCGACTACGCCTTAGTCTCAGAAATGGTCTACGAACAACTGGACCAAATGATAATAGACGAAAATGGAAAAAATAGCCTGGGAAGCGATCATAGACGTTTAGCATTAAAGTTTGGGAGAGATACCAGTGCAGAACATGAACCAATAGCCTCAGAGTTTTTAAAAATGAATGACGAGCAAATAACAGAGATCGCAAACAACATAGAGAAGAAAATTGAGGCTTTTCCTACAGCAGTCTGGGAATATAAGGAACTGGTGGAGGTTATGCAGCACGAAATAAGGCGGACACGGCAATACAATTGTTGGATTGGAAAGAGGAAACCACGTAAGTGGTGGAACAAGGAAATTAAACAAGCTATAGAAGAGCGTAAAGATGCATCTAGGGTTCATCGAGAAGCCAAAAAGTTGGGATTACAAGAAGAAGAGGTGCTCCTTAGATGGAATACATACCGAGAAAAGAAAAGGGTTGCGAGTGAGCTCGTGCAAGAGAAAATTAAAGGCGCAAGTGAACGTTGGGTGCATAACATTCACAAAAGACACAAAGGCGCCCCAAAAAGATTCTGGAACCATATAAAAGCACTCGGAGCTCCAACTAGAAACTCGCAAACGGCTATAAGGGATGAAGACGGTAACATCTATGAAGGCGATGATGCGCTGCGGTACATCACAGACGTTATCAGGCATAACTTCGGTACGAGAAAAAGCGTAGTTCAGACAACAGATCCAGCAACAACAGAGAGGCCTGAGAGATCAAAATTCAGCATAGAAAGCTTTTATTGGAAAAAGGCAGCAGAAAATGTCCCTAACAACACGGCAGCAGGACCCAATGAAATCCCAATACAGCTAATCAAAAACCTCGGTCCAAAAAGCAAGGCACTGCTGACTAATGCCATAGAGCAAGTGATTAGAACAAAGAATATTCCCGTTGGATGGCGTGAAAGCAAGATGAATCTCATCTACAAAGGCAAAGGAGATAAGGATAAGACGAGCTCGTACAGGCCAGTTACAGTAACGTCGGTGATATATAGAATGGCAATGCAAGCCATAAAATTAGAACTGTCGAAGTGGGTGGAGGAAAACGGTGTATTGGGGGAACTACAGAATGGGTTCAGGCCAGGCAGACGCTTAGAAGACAATATGTTTGTACTAACTCAGTGCATAGATATTTCAGTAGCTCAGAAAAGACCTTTATGGATAGCATTTCTAGATATTAAAGGAGCTTATGACAACGTAGACAGGGAATTGTTGTGGGATATTCTTCAATACGAAAGCATAGATGACGATTTCGTGGAGCTGCTGAGGGACATATATCGAGACAACCAAGTACAAGTGGCATGGGAAGGCCGAAAAGGAAATGAAATGGTGGGAATTCACCAAGGATTGAAGCTAGGATGCCCTCTGTCACCATTGTTGTTCACGCTTTACGTCAAGGGCATAGAAAGACGACTGGAAAACAGCGAATTAGGTTTTGATTTATCCTACATGCGTAATGGACAAATGGTGCAACAGAAGGTCCCTGGACTGATGTACGCAGACGACATTGTGCTACTAGCGGACAATAAAAAAGATTTACAGATACTTGCGAATATCTGTGGGAACGCAGCGACAAATCTAGGCCTTAAGTTTAGCACAGAGAAATCAGGGATTATGATTTTTAATGAGCACACGAGTAACTTCGTGGTGTCAATTCAACAGCAAGTAATACCCATAGTGAAGCAATATAAGTACCTCGGCGTACACATAAACGAAGGAAAGAATTACACAAGCAACCACCAAGATAATCTGAAAATAAAGGGGAAGCGGAATGCAGCATTAATGAAACACAGAGCACTGTGGGGCCACAATAAGTATGAGGTGGTGCGTGGAATCTGGAAAGGAGTAATGGTGCCAGCGCTAACATTCGCAAATGCCATTATATGCTTAAAATCGGATATATTGGCGGGTTTGGAAGTTAACCAAAGATCAGTAGGCCGGTTGGCTTTGGGAGCACACGGTAATACGACAAATGAGGCAGTGCATGGAGACATGGGTTGGGCCTCTTTTGAAGTCAGAGAAGCACAAAGCAAAATTAGTTTTGAAGAAAGGCTCAGGAACATGGATGAAAATAAATGGGCGGCTAAAGTGCACAAGTATCTCTACATGAAAAGCGTGGACACAGAATGGAGGAAGAGGTCAAGGAAGTTGGCAACCAAGTACAGGATAATCGAAACTGTAAATAGACAACCAGGGGTCATCAGAAAGAAAGTGACAGAAATAGAGACCGTGAATTGGATACAAAGAATGGAAACGAAAAGGACAATGGAGATTTACAAGAATGAGAAGAAAGAAATTAGAAGGGAAAATCTGTACGATAACACAAAGGGCAGTGCCTTGCTATTTGAGGCTCGAGCCGGTTGCCTAAGGACGAAAACATATCGGAACAAATATTCGGAACTAGATGAGACATGTGTATGCTGCGGTAAAGATCCAGAGACCCCTCAGCACATCCTAATGGAATGCGACGGGATCCACCCAGCGAGAACCGTAGGTAACGTGCAACTCCCAGAAGCGCTTGGGTTTAAAGTGGAAGGAAACATAAACAGATCAGCCGTAGAGATCAGCAAGAGACGATTAGAGTACTGGTGGAAAAAAAGTTGTCGCAGTTTCACCTGAAAGGCGAAGCATCAATTGCGATAGCAAACTTGTAGAGAGCTATACGGAGTAATGATATTAGCTTTATCAGCTGTATAAACTTGGACATGCAGCAACATCGGCAACACGCAGAACTGTTGAAGACGCCATCGGCGTTTTGCCCGCGTTCGCTCAAAATGCGTGCGGCGTTGGTGACTGTTGCCGGAGCCTCTGATATAAATAGGCACTGCGTGCCGCAGCTAAACGTCGCCTCCCTTCCCTCCCCCTCCCCCACGGCCTCTCGCTCGTCGAAAGAAGGCGCGTTTGCTCTACATACATGGTGATTGTGAAGGAGAACAGAGACGCCTACTTTTGCAGCCCTTAAGCGAGCACGGCGCAGAACGCGCGTTTGTTCTCCGCCGTGCGTTCACTCCCCGTGAAAGACGCGCCCCTCGCGCCCTTTCACTCGCACATACAGCGTTCGGCGCGCGGCGACGATTTCTTCTCCAAATGACGTCATACGGAACCTCACGGCGACGGCGACGGCGACGGCTACGGCGACGGCGACGGCGACGCCGACGGCAGAAATCTGCTTTTGAGTGTCCATATAATTGCTATCGCAATAAAAAGCAGGGAAAAGATGGATGCGACCTGATCTCTTAAAATCATAGGCAGCGGGACAAGGTAAATTTTTGAAAAATAAAAATAATGAGAGGTATACAAAAATGCTAGATAAAGAACATGTATAGTATACCTGATTAAATCAAGCAGGCTAGGTGACTATTTGTCGCCGCCCCGTTTCAAAGGGGATGCCAATAAATCATCATCATCATCATCGGGGAACGTCGTTCGTCGGCGCGCATAGCATGGCATTTTCAGCGCAGCTTAAGAAACTAGGGTCTTTAGAGTAACGTATCTATGTATTTTCTATTAAAGGAACACACCTCCTAATACTTACCTAGTGATGTTGCGCCTCATATATGCGTAATATTTACTTTGTGATCGATAACGTTCACAAGTATGAACAGCCGTACCAGTTTAAGTAGTGTGGGCGGTAAGCAAGTGGTCCAACTTTGGCCGGGTGGCTGAATCGGGTGACAGACAGACAAACAGACAGACAGACAGACCAAATTTCCCCAAGAAAGACTATCGTCTTTAATAAGCGTCGTTTTCTTCTTCAATAAAATCACTACTACTACTACGCCGATCATGTTTTCCCGCGTTCGCGCCGAACGCGCCTGGTGACCGTGACTGCGGCCGATGCCTGTGGCGCGCCTCGGCAGGTTTCGACCAAACAACTGGACACTGGCTGCTTCCGAAAGACTGAAGCGAGAGCTAGGGAAGCTGAAACCAAGCGTCCCAGAAGAGAACATCCCCAGTTTAGATTGAGCGAAGCCGAGAGTTGGCGTAGGCGAAGAAATGAGGATCCGGTGGCTTGCGAACTTGGCCGGTTGAATTCATCGCGATACTACGCAGAACAAAGCAATCCTGAGCGCCTGGAAACTCAGCGTGTGGTTTGCCACTACTTTACTGGGCTTTCCCAGCTCCGCTGGACTCTGGTGTTTGCGGTAGCAGAGCCACGCAGAGGTATACAGCAAAGCTGTATACCTCTCGCTGGTCGGAAAATTTCGCGACGGAAACAAAACGCCAGGTGAACAATTGAAGGCAAACGGCATAGCTTTCATATATAAAAGTGCGACCCATCTAGCAACTCATTCAGTTCATTCTAAGACAGCCATGGGTAGCTCACGGAAATCAAAGACACCAAATAACAGCGTGAATACAATGCTCGACCATGCGTGGTGTATACAGCTTCGCTAGACATTCACGTTCGCAGGGCGTGATGGCGGTCAATTTTTCCCCTAAATACTGTTTCTTTTTGGAGCTCTAGCATCTCGCTGCAACTCATTACTTATAGTTTGAGAGATGAGTTTATTCACATGTAAAGCTTCAGCATCTATAATTTTTGCCATGAATTTCAAAGGTCCTTACAAAACTAATGTCATTTTTGCGCATACTTATTCTAAGATGTTTCGTCCAGAAGCCAGAACATTGCTATGGCGGACGACTTAGTGCAGGGCTCCGGACTAACTTCAGCCCCCTGCGGTTCTGAGGAGTGGCAGCATAGACAGACTGCTCTTTCAATATTGTATTTAAATTTGCTGATAATATTTGGTGGAAATATTGATCGGAAGTTGTTGATGTTCCATTTGTGTTATTAATACAATGTACGTATCACGGCTAATCTTGGTTCCTTTTCTTTAGACCTAACGGCACTCAAGTTATTAAGACAACTGTGGAAATACAGTTGTGAGGAGCCACTTATGGAACCAGTGGGGGACTGCACCGCTACTATAAACAAGTACTTCTTCAATAAAACCGCGAAGATGTGTCAAAAGTTTTATTGGAACGGCTGCCTTACCAGAGGCGTGTACCAAACCCGCTACGAATGTGCACTCAGATGCAACGTTGGTACGTATTTGGGATAGCTTTTTCCTTTTTTTTTTCCGGGCCGAATCCGCAAAGCTTCTATTTCGCAAGTACTCTTTACCATTGCCAGGCCGCTTTCGCTAATACCATATCCAGCTGAAATTTGATATTCCTATGAAAACCAACGTAAGACGTTTTTTTTTTAATAAGGGCCCTCATTATTTCATCTAGAAACAAACACACAAGTAGCACTGTAAAGAACAGCGTTAAGTATTTTGATCCATGAAAGACGTGAACTGTGCGAAGCCATTGTGCACGCAGTAATCAGGGGCGCTATAACATAAAACTATTCGAGTATCTATTTATTCCAATCGGTTTGTTATTCCAATCTTCTGACGTCCAATTCATGTAACCACCGACGCAAGCATCGGGCGGTGACCCACAGCGTTGTTTTAAAACACTCACCATCTTTAGAGGACGTGACTTTTTTTTGCTTTCAAAACTAATAGCATTGCCTAACTTGACAGGTTTTTCTGATCGGATCGGCTTACAAGAGACGAGGAGCACGCAGCATGGAGAGGGTTTCGGAAGGGCCAACCTAGTGCAGTGAAAGTAGATAAGCAGATGAGGAGGATCATGCCGGTGTGTGCGATTGTTCCACTTAGCCTTGCTTAGCCAGTGGTGGCTGATCGAAAATCACAGCGGCGTACACCGAGAGGTTAAAAGGAAAGTCGCAGTTTCGCGCGGAAGGCGAAGCATCGATTGTGATAGCAAATTAGTGGATATCTATGTGAAGTAAGGATACCCATTCTATCCCAATGTTATTCTTTAACCCATTCGTAAGTGGTCCAACTCGCGCTCCCTAGAAAGCTCTACGAAAGGAATAGAATCGAGCGAAAGCAATCATCACATATACTGGCCCTGTGGCCATATAACGTTCAAGCTATTGCACTCTGACTTTATTCCCATCTCCTCACGTAAAATTCCGTAACTGCCAAAGCGAACACCAGACATTGATTCGCAGCGTTGTCTGAGCAGCGCAATCAAAAGCACTGCTCGTTTATAGGAGGTCGCTATAACTTGTTTTGTAAGCAAACAGCATTTCCTCCTTCACAGGTTTTATAGCGGTTAACATTTATCTATAAGGATTACACAGCTACCTTTTTTCTCCACAAGAAAAGTAGAACGTTATCTATCAAGAAAGGGGTCAGGCAAGGAGACACAATAACTCCAATACTATTCACTGCATACTTAGAAGAAGTATTCAGGCTCTTAGACTGGGAAAGCTTAGGAGTGAGGATCAACGGCGAATATCTCAGCAACCTTCGAATTGCAGATGACATTGCCCTATTCAGCAACAATGGGGACAAATTGCAACAAATTATTGAGGACCTTAAACCGAGAAAGTGAACGAGTGGGGTTGAAGATTAATAAGCAGAAGAGAAACATAATGTTGAATAGCCTGGTAAGGGAACAAGAATTCGGGATCGCCAGTCAGCCTCTGCAGCCTATAAAGGAGTACGTTTATTTAAGTCAGTCAGTCACAGGGGACCCTGATCGTGAGAAAGAAACTTACAGAAGAATAAAATTGGGTTGGAGTGCATGCGGCAGGCATTACCAAATCCTGAGAGGGAGCGTACCACTGCCGCTGAAACGAAAAGTGTACAATCATTCCATTCTACCGGTGCTAACATATGTCGCAGAAAGTTGGAGGTTATCAAAGAAGCTCGAGAACAAGTTAAGGACCGCACAAAGAGCGATGGAAAGAAAAATGTTAGGTCTAATGTTAAGCGACAGGAATAGAGCGGTGTGGGATAGCCGATATTCTAGTTGACATTAAGAGGGAAAAATGGCGCTGGGCAGGCCAAGTAAAGTGTAGGATGGATAACCGGTGGATCATTAGAGTTACAGAATGCATACCAAAAGAAAGGAAGCGCAGTCGAGGACGGTAGAAAACTAGGTGGGGTGATGAAGTTGGAAGTTTGCAAGCGCAAGTTGGAACCAGCTAGCGCGAGACAGGGGTAATTGGAGATTGCAGGGAGAGGCCTTCGTGCTGCAGTGGACATAAAAATAGGCTGATGATGATGATGATTATGATGATGATTTTAGCTACATCAGCCGTTTTGACCCTGCCTATCTATCTATCTATCTATCTATCTATCTATCTATCTATCTATCTATCTATCTGCTTACACAGAACCGTGGCCACTAGGTAGGTTCTCGTGATCGTGATGTCGTCGGGGTCGTTCCACCTTCGTTATCTGACTTGTGATACCGTCATCGTCATGCTTTCTAATCCGACCCAGTGATCCACACTCTATAATAGCATGGGCGACTAGGTGTGTGCTCATAGTCGTTATGACGTCGTAACGCATGTTAAAAATGGCGCTAAAAATATCCTCAGCGAAGAAGAGTTGGCACAGCTATGTCGTATATCGGGCGGAAAGGGCTCGACAACCTTATATTTTCATGCAGAAATTATTGTTCTATTCAGAGATATCCATAATCTCCGGTTGCCAGAGCGATCGGTTGGCTGCCATCCTTTATTCGTTTCGAAACGGGGAAGTCTCCGGCTGTTCCAAAAAACAGATTTAGTTTGGTTCTGCATATTTGTGCGTCTTTTGTGCGTACACGTCACTTTCCCTGCTGATGTTTTTGCGGTGTTGTGAGACTTCGCGTGACACACAGGCGAAGAGGGCGCAGCGCAAAAAAAATTTGACCAACAGCGAAGGGCTAGTGGTGAAAAATTCGTAGAATGGTGTCAAAAATTGGGGTACAATTATTTGCACTCTCCGAAACTGAGGGGATGGAACGACAAAAAACCCACCCCGCTTGGATGGTTCGACGGCAGACCGGTGATAAGGTCCACGGTTGATCGATCGTGGACCAGAGGCATAGGACGGGAGGCGACGTAAAAAGAACATACACATAAATCTATGTCAACGACATGAGAAAAATTAACGAGCCAACTACACACAGATGGTACAAAGCTTGCCTGAAGGCGTGCGGGTCACAAAAAAAAAAAAACTCTGACGCGACGCGCAACACGAAGCCTACCACGTGGGAATTTACCACTCTCGCGAAATAATAAAAAAGTACCCGACACAAATTAAAAATACACGCCACAATAAACGTACCAAGCACTACACTATCAGGACATACAAAAAACAACAGGCGATGCTAAATAAATAAAAGATTAAACGTGATTTTAAAAAAATACTGGCTCTCCCGTAATCGAGAGTAGATGTAAGCATGACATGGCTAACGGAAAAGCAGATTGGTGGCACGACACAGGCCTGAAAGCTCACTGAGCTGAAATTAACCTGTTTCGAACTGAACCTCGGGCGCAAGTCTCGTCTCGGCCGAACAACCATCCACAACCATTAGTCGGTCCCTTCCCCAATTCTTCTACCGGCTGCCGGTAGAAGACCTGGGGAAGGGACCGAGTAAATCTATACCCACTTTCTGAAACGGTGAAGTCGGCGGTCTAACTGGTTGCAGCGTGCCTGCAGGAGCTGTAGTCGGTTGTTTGTGGCGTTGGCATACATCACAGCTGGCGACATACTGCTTGGTTGTCTTCCACGATTGCGGCCAATAGAAACGTTGTCGGAGGCGATGGAGCGTTCTAGTGAATCCAAGGTGCCCGGATGTAAGGTCGTCGTGCAATGCCCGAAGTACCGCAAGGCGCAGGCGTTCTGGGACGACGAGGAGCAGTGGAGCACCATTGTTAGAATAATTCTTGTGGTAGAGCAGACCGTCCTGAACCACAAATGGTGTAGGCCGTTCGGATCGGTGAGTCGCATCAATAATCGGTTTTAGTGAAGGGTAGCGCTGTTGTTGGTTCTGGAAGACGGCGAAGTCAGGAAAGTCGGATGAGATGGCAGTTAGGTAGTCGTCGAAATCGTCATCATCAGTGCCGTTGCTCTGAGAGGGAAGACGAGATAAGCAGTAGGCATCTGTGTGGCACCGACCACTCTGTAAGCAACGGAAAAGTTGTATTCTTGGTTCCGCAAGGCCCACCGAGCCAACCGGCCAGCTGGGTCACGCAGTCCAACGAGCCAGCAGAGAGAATGATGGTCGGTAACAATCTTGAAATGGCAGCCATATAAATATGGTCTGAACTTGTGGATGGCGAAAACAATAGCAAGACATTCCAGTTCCGTGAGTGTATAGCTTCTCTCTGCTTTCGTCAGAGTACGACTTGCGTAGGCAACGACGTGTTGGCGAGCGTCGTGAAACTGGACGAGCACAGCACCAACGCCGACACCACTTGCATCATTATGCAGTTCGGTGACCACCTCCGGATCGAAATGGCGGAGAAGTGGCCCAGAGATGAGCAAAAACTTCAGGTGCTCGAAGGCAGCCTCGCACTGAGTGGACCATACGTAGGGAGTGTCCTTGCGAAGCAGGTTAGTCCGGGGACAAGCAAGCTGGGCGAAGTCTTTAATAAACCTGCGAAAACAAGAACAAAGGCCCAGGAAACTTCTGAGGTCGTTCACTGTCTTCGGCTGCATAAAGTTGCGAACACCAGAAATCTTTTGGGGGTCTAGCCGTATACCGTCCTTGTCGACGAGATATCCCAGCACAAGGGCGTGACGCTCACCAAAATGGCACTTCTTAGAGTTTAAAATAAGGCCAGCCTGCTGGATGCAGTCCAAAACAACGCCGAGCCGCTGGTTGTGCTCGTGGAATGTTCGGCCGAAAATAATCACATCGTCTAGATAACACATGCAGATCTCCCATTTCAGACCGCGGAGGATGGAGTCCATAAACCGCTCGAAGGTTGCTGGGGCATTACATAAGCCAAACGGCATGACGTTGAACTCAGAGTCCGTCAGGCGTCACAAAAGCGGTCTTTTCTCTGTCAGACGGGTGCATCGATATCTGCCAGTATCCTGACCGGAGGTCAACCGACGAAAAGTACGAGGCGGAGTGAAGGCAGTCTACAGCATCGTCGATTCGCGGTAAGGGATACACGTCTTTCTTTGTGACGGCATTCAGGCGGCGGGAATCGACACAAAATCTCCAGGAGTTGTCTTTCTTTTTCACTAGTATAACAGGAGCTGCCCAAGGACTGCAAGGCTCCTGAATAACGCCTTTCTGCAGCATGTCTTCGACCTGTTCGGCGGTCACTTTTCTTTCCGTTGGAGATACGCGACAGGTTTCTGGCGTATCGGAGTCGCTTGCGCAGTGTTTATGCGATGGTGCATGCGGGATTCCGGCAACATCCGAGAACGCTCGCCTTGAGCAAAATCAAAGACGGACGTGTGGCAGGCAAGCACTTGTAACAGTAAATCTTGCTCGGAAGACGGCAACGACTTGTTGATCATACTTCGCAAGTCATCCGAATAGTTAGGCAATGGACGACGGATGTCTGAAGACGCTGCAACTGTTTGTACATCAATTGTGACTTGCTCCTCAAATGTTCCCAATTTAAGTCCGGCAGGCAGGGCAACAGGCTCAACAGAAGCGTTGACTGTCCACAAGAAAGCACGCCCGTCGATAGCTTGAACAATAGATCGGGGAACCAACACATTCATCTTAAGCGCGTTGTTGTGGTCTGGCTCGACAAGACAGCTGCATTATCCCATCCGGACACGTGAAGAACAAACGGGAACAAACCGTGTGTGCGACCAGGCAGGAATACATCTTGAGACAGCGAAAGCACGTCGGCTTGATCAGTCTGCAAATCATCAAGTATGGCGCTTGGTAACGTGCTCCGTAATAAAATCTCTCCAGTCCCGCAGTCAAGGGTAGCACTGCATCCACGTAGGAAATATATGCCTAAAATAAACATCATGAGTTGCGTGAAGCAACACAGTGAACTCGGCTCTAAAACTCTATCCACCAATTGCAACCAAAACCGAACAAACACCAACAGGGCGCAACATTTCACCTCCAACTCCACGAAAAGTTTCTTTGCGGTCCCACGTGAACATAACTTTCTGTCCTAAGTGATTTTTGAAGCGGAGGCTCATAACAGAAATAGCGGCACCAGTATTGACAAGAGCGTCTATACACCGTCCATACATACACACACCTTGTTCTTCAGTATCACAACAGACGGAGGAATTGGCGAGTCTGACCGTCCCGCGACTGCACCTCCATCGGCCGCACCAGCTAGTTTCCCAGCTGCGGCGGGGAAGGCAACCGACGACGGCGCGGGGATGGCGAACGGCTCAGTCTGGTCGGTGGCAGTGTAAGGCTGCGCTCGGAGACAGGGGACTCATCGCGCGATTGGTATGACCACTGCTGTCGCAGAGGACGGACTCCGAATAGCGCAGACGCGTCTTCGTGCTCACGAGCTGGGTACGCCGAAAAACGTGGCGCTCGCTGCGGGCGGCGGCGACAATAGCGCGCAATATGTCCTCGGGAACCGCAGGCGTAGTAGACAGGGAGGTCGCGGTTGGAACTGAATGGAGCAGGTACGTGTGGCGCCGGGTATGATTCCGCAAGAGCATGTCGTGGCATCGAGTATTCTGCAGGAACACGTCGAGATGTTGGGTAGTACTCCGCAGTATCACGACGGAGGGGTGACGACTGGCGGCGACTGAGATTCGCCGGGAGGGACCGAAAGCTCGTGTTGCTTAAGTGTGGTTCTTCCGACGGCGGTCGGCACTCAATGCGACGTTCTCGCGACCAGGGTTGGGGTTTATCGGGAAAGCACTCGTCAAACGCGCACTGATAACCAGCGTCTACTCCCTGAAGTCGTGCTAGCTCATCTTGAACCACTCGACGCACGATCGATGCGATGTCCTCGCAGGCAGCGACGTCCATACTGGCGACGGTGGTGACGTTGCGCAAGCGCCCGAACTTGGGTAAGATCCTTCAGGTCTCCAAAGCTTCGAACGCGCGACACTGCTGCCTGAATTCAGACGGGGTGTTCAGGTTTTCTTTCGTGATGAGGAAATTGTACACGTCTTCGGCGATGCCTTTTACCAGATGTCCCATTTTGTCTTCATCGGACATATTCGCGTTGACAATTCCGCATAGCTTTAATTTTCTTCAATGTACGTTGTACACGTTTCGCCAGGCCATTGCGCTCTGCGCGAAAGGGTGTGTTCCGCTTTCTTCTTTTTGGAATTCGAGTCGCCAAAGCAGGCTTTCAGTTCCAGGCTTTCAGTTGCGGGGTACTGGACGCCCTGGACCACCCAGCACCTCCACCAATTGTGACGGATGTAGAATGGTTTTATTTACAATGAAAGGGGCAGAGAAGACATCGGACGGTCCGAAACAGCCGATGCCCGAAAAACCACGCTCCACTTCTTCTTCTTCTTCTTCTTCTTCTTCTTCTTCTTCTTCTTCTTCTTCTTCTTCTTCTTCTTCTTCTTCTTCTTCTTCTTCTTCTTCTATTCTCTTCCGGTGCGGCGTTACAATATCATTACTTTAAACGTAAGAGGGCGTTATACATTGTAACAAAGCACATATCTGTAATGTGAACATAAGAGCGTTTTATCGGCTAAAATTAAGCTCGAGCTTCAATACTGTTTTTCACTAGCGCTGCAGCACTTCTGGGGTGTAAATTGTGGTACTGGTTATTTCTTGCCATGACACATATTGCTTCGGTGTATGTACGTATACTTTTTGGACCCCAGTACTCGACTCCGTTTCAGCACTGTCTTCAAAAGCACTCCAGAAAGAGCTGACGGCAGTAGATAGCGCACCGTCCGGTGGAACTGGAGTGAGAACTGCGATCCTGCCGTGTGCCAATAAAAATCGCCAAAGCGCAAGAACAATCTTGTCACGGCATCCGCTCGTCACGTCTACTTCCGCTACTGCTCGAGTGTAGTCCCACTTTCAAGTAGAGTGTACTAGACAATGGTCGAGTGGGCCGAACGGCGCTCTGCCGCTGAGGCGCCGCGTGTGGAAAAATAGTGCGAGGGCGCTGCGAGCGAACTGGATTGGGGCGGAGACGCGCTCCACGGCATATTCAGCGTACTTTCGCTGCGGGCGCTGAAGCCGATTGCGCATAGTACGGTCTTAAAATAGCGCTTTATTTCAACTGCAACTTTATGTTTACACCATTTTGCCAAACATATATAATTGAGGCATAGATTATACAACGCGACGTCTTCAATTTTGCTGTCGTTGTCAAGCGCGTCGTCTGCTAGCGAGCGCGCGAACGCTGGCGGACGCCCAGTTTTTCTCGTTAACCTCGGTACAGTACATTTTTTTAATGGTTTAGTTGCTTCGGTGCGCCCAAGACTCTTGACGGCCAGTTCCAAATGTCGTTTTAGCCAGGTGAACTGCTGTTTTTACCACTGTCCTCTAAAAGTAACTGGTATCTCCGCAGGAGAGTCGTGGCTGTTGCGCAGAGGCGCAGTTCCTGAGAGAATTAACGGACGGGTGTTAATAAGTCCTGCTTAATAATACTTAATAATGCTTAATAAGTCCTGCGTTTTGGGGCAGCCTGTAAATCTGCTAACTTGATTCAGACAAGAATTTTTGACAGTCTCACCATGTTTGCAACCCATTGAAACTGAGTGCCCCATGTGGTACCACACTTATCTTCTTCAACAAACGCAACAGATCTGCACATATCTCCGCGTGTATGTGAGACATGCCGTTCCTTTAATTGTTTCATTATGGTCGTTATGATAGTGCACCGGATAACTGAACGCAGGCGTTTATAATGTACAAGCTGCAGAGTTGAGTAGTAATACATTTGGGAACGGCATTAAATTTACGCATGAAATATAGTTTAAGCGTAGCATGTTTTTCTCGGAAATCAGACTCGGGAATAATTTATGTTGTTTACACCCCCCGAAATAAGCCGAAGAACGCAGCCACCTGCTTTTTTTTTTCTTTTTTTAATATAAGCAAATTCTTGGGTTTTACGCGGCAAAACCACGATATGATTATGAGGCACCCGGTTTAGTTTTTGCCACCTGGGGTTCTTTAACGCGCACCTAATAGAAGTACACGAGTCTTATTCCATTTCGTTCCCATCGAATTCCGCGACCTGGATTGATCGCGCGAGCTCCAGAATTAGCAGCGCAACGCCGTATCCACGATACGGCACGAATTAGACTACCGTGCAGGCTTGCTTTCTTTTTTTTCTTTTTTGAAGTATCAACTGGAAAAAGAATTCCACGTACGGCTTACGGCCAAACATTAGCATATAGAATGGCTAACTAAAACCGTTTTCGGCGCTCGAGGTCCGACTGCAATAAATGACCCCGTACTAATTACTCCGCATTCTGTTACGCGAGAAAGGCGGAAACTTGATTGGAATGTTGCACTGCAGTTTACTCTTTTTTTTAATCTATACCAATGCTACCCGTAAATCTAAGTACAAGGTGCCGGATGGGGCAGATATGCTTCACTTGTTTGAAGCGGCAAGCAGGAAGGTTACATATGTTACAATTGCTTCGTCTGCGTTTCGCAAGACCTACTGATAGAAAACTATATATGCGCAACAATACACACGAGAGATACATGCTGCTTGAAGAACGAGAAAAATATTTTTTTCTCCACAGGGAACCGTACAATAGCGTAGTAGAATGAACGTCGACACTGCGGCCGCAATGCACGCGCAATCACCGAGCTGCATTAGAAAATAATAAAAAATAAAGAAGTGAAAGGAAAAGAATTTATTCTCAAGACATAAATACATGTCATATGCAATTATGGACCCCATTTGATCGATCTGAACGCAAGTACCAGAGCACGAAGTAGTACGAATGACCCTGCCGAGCAGTATCGCCAGCAGTTTCCAACGGCGCGACCTTGATGCGGCCCAATCCACTTCGACCGCAGCGCCGCCCCAGTATTTTTCCACGTCGGGCGCCTCACTGCAAAGCATGCGCCGCCCCAGCCGCTCGTCCCACTCGACCATATTCTAGTGCACTCTACTTTCAAGCGACAAGTATGCGCGATGACGATGGCTATTGCGTCACCTGTGATGTCCACTGCACGATACAGATGTAGTGGAGGAGGAAATCTTAGGTAACTCGGCCCTGGACGACCCCTCTTGCTGCACTGAGGGATCTTCCCGGCAAAAACAAAAAAAATGTTGAGTTTCGTGTAAGTGCATTGTCGTCTACTTTTCGTCTTCAAACAAAACACGAACAGTAAGGCATATAAAGCAGACTGAAAGCTTCACAGTGTCCTTAGCACAGCTAGCCAAGTAGGCCGTGGAACTCAAATTAAGTGTATAATCTGAACTCTATTCGGCATCACATGCACTGCCGCAATTGAAAACAGAACTGTAAAGCCCTACGCTATTTCCACTTTCTTTGTGAACATTAGTACAGACATACGAAGCCTATTTTCCTATTCTAGAAGAGCTAGAGCTTCTCCTCCCCGAGAAAACATCACCTACAGCTCGTTACAGTACCTAGTAAAGATCAAGTACTATAGCCTAATTATGCAGCAATATGACGTCGTTTACAACTCGTTTTGACCGTTTTCAAGGAAGTCAGCCCGCGCGGACAGCCAAGTCTCCAAATAACTCATATCATTTTATCCGTGGAAACTATCCAGGTGAAGCAGCAGCATTCTGTGCAGCGACTCCTCCTTGCGGATGCGGTGGAAAAAAAACTAGTCGAGGCTGGAGACATCGTTACGAAATGGATGCCTTCTACTACGACATCCGTAAGAGGACGTGTACGCCTTTTAAGTTCTGTGGGCCTCCGGTACCACCAGACTCAAACTTCTTCACCAGCTTGTCGATGTGTATCATGGAATGCGAGTAAGTCTTCTTATAATGACATGTTCATTATGACCTAAATCACCATCATCCACATTGTTCATAATAAAAAGCTAACTTTCTCCAAATTTCAATACGCTGCGTCATAACGAAAACCTATCTCGTTCAACCGGATTTTTTAGAAACGTTAGTAAAAATAACTTCGTTCTCTCTTTGCCCTTGAATTACAGCCCCAATGCAAACATACGGGTAATGAAATTCAGCGTAAAGTTAGCAACCTTCTCATCTCGGCCTAATTTTTTTCGCTTTGCATTTTTTTATGAAGTTTAGTATCACCAGCGCGTGTGTAATAAACTATATACTTGGTCTCCCGGGGGCATTTAACGGCCAAGTCATCCGTGCGAATTGACTATATGCCGCATTAATACTTCCTTAAACGTTTTCTCACAGTGTGTAGCAAGATAAGGAACCAAGGTTCCCGAACTTACTGCAAACGTCCAAGATCATGAATCAGATATGGGCGGTTTAGCTAAAGCTGCAGAAGTATGGACTTTTGGGGGGTTGTACTTTTTATATTGCACCGCTCCCCCTTTAGTGTATAGTTGGCGCTCAGCGTATGCGCTATAAATAACTTGGGCACTTCGTTACCAATTCCTAATTAGTATGACTGCGTAAAATGATTAGTAAAGGTTCATTGGTATCTACTATCGGAGACACAGCTATTTTATGTAACAGGCAGTCTCTTCATCAGGAACTGCCAACAAAGTGGTATTCAAGCTCTCATAGCATGACAATTGCTTTCTTTTAAAGCGTCTAGACTTATCGCTAATGAAGTATAGGGAAGAGAGAGAGAGGTTCTTTAAACGTACCGCTCGAGCGTCGGCCGACTGATCTGCCGGTCAGTGTTTTCTAACGGCGCGAAGCGACGAGATCAGCAAGATCTTCTTGATCATAAGCTGATGGATTTTGCTCTCTCTGATCTCTATAGCACTCTGGTAATATTTAGAGAATCCCTGTTAAAGATTAGTTGGAAGCTGAAAGTTTATTAATGTTGACAGCGTTCGTGTCTCCGTATAACGAGTTATGAGAATATGCTCATGATGGCGTACAAATCATTCAGATGATCCCGGTAAAAAGGCCTGATGGTGGCCTGATGCTGAAGTTGAAAGTTCGTTGCTCGGAAAAGATTTTGACATTTCATCTCAGGAGGGGTGGGGGAAGGAGAGGGTTACAAAATTGAAAAACCACGGAACATCACTGTGGTGTTTACTCTGTTACCACCGAGTGATAGAGTAGAAACCAAGAGAAAAAAGACAGCAGACCTCCGTGATGCTGTCTGTGGCTTTGAACTCAATTACTGCACCAGCAGCATTTTTCCTTTGTGAAGACGCCAATTGTGTTATTGTTTGCGTACGTTTTCTTTGAATAATAACGAGAACTGCGGTCCAAGGAAAGTTTTGTAAATTCAAGAATTAAAAAATGAAACATATTCTTGAAGTATTATTTAAATGGTATATATAAGTTCTGTGACATGTGAGATAGAGGAATGTTGTTGAGAGAAGCAAGTTGTTACGGCATTTTTTTATGGAGTACACAGTTTACAATCTCAATGTTATAGTAAAACAAAGCTGTGAATTTAAAAACACACACACATACATTAGCATTGTCAGATTCCCCAAAAATACACAAGATGCATTTTCTTCCAATGTAAAGCTTTAAAAATCCAATGTTCAACACTGTTTGGCCAAAGGCTTATAATAACTTTTTGATGTGGTTCAACTTTATATTACTCGAAAATACTTGTTTCAGAGCATCTTTATGCATCATGTTTGTTTTTGTTTCTCTCGTGCGTCGGCATGGTTAGGTATCCTTTTGGTCAGCGTAATAAATTCCGAGTACTTGCGTGAACAGTAATATGTTCTACTTCCATTGTGAAACAAAGAAACCCGCCGCGGTTGCTCAGTGGCTATGGTGTTGGGCTGCTGAGCACGAGGTCGCGGGATCAAATCCCGGCCACGGCGGCCGCATTTTGATGGAGGCGAAATGCGAAAACACCCGTGTACTTAGATTTAGGTGCACGTTAAAGAACCCCAGGTGGTCCAAATTTCCGGAGTCCCCCACTACGGCGTGCCTCATAATCAGAACTGGTTTTGGCACGTAAAACCCCATAATTTATTTAGTATTATTTTGAAACAAAGAAGTCTTCGCTCTAGAAGGGTGGAAATGGGAAGGTTATTGACCGGAGAACAGTAGCAACGCATCCGTACTGGCCGTTAGAATTAGTCAAAGAAGTGCGTGAACAGGAACGTGCCGCTTGCGCTGAGCGCGCTAGTCCCCGTCGGCGTCCTATTCCTCAAATATTTCACATCCATCATTCAGCAGGACAATGTTTGAATCACCTACATGCCTGACCTGTCGGCAGCGGAGCATTCGAGTTGACTATATCTTTATTAACGTTTCCTTACAGCATTGTGTGGCATAAAAGTTACAAACCGGGATAAGGGGCCTCAGAAAGGCTACCCTATCCGAAGCACCTTATCACTCTTCGTAGCGTTTATACCACAGTGTGATACTGCATCTGTCGACGCCCTTTTTGAATTTGGATTTAAGGCATTGTGGAAATTCAGTTCTTCTGTAAATTATTATTTCCATGGGGACGAAATGCGAGAACACCCGTGTACTTGGATTTAGGCACACTTTAAAGAACCCCAAGTGGTCCAAATTATTCCGGAGTCCCCCACTACGGCGTGCCTCACTGTGAGATCACGCTTTTGGCACGTAAACTCCCATAAATTAATTGTAAATTATTATATAGGTCCCCGTCAATCAGGACAGTTGCTGTGGTACATGCGCTTTGCTTTTCAGAGTTGCCGTGCTATTTTGAAGGTGATGGAACGGCATTACAAAGTTCTAGCTCATTTTTTTTCCTGTTTCTTTTGTAGATCTGGTATATCGGGCATTTGACGGCTGCGGATGGTGTCAGCTACAATAGAACAAACTATGTCGTTCTGTCGTTGCAATGCAATTTTTAGTGTCACCGTCGATATTTTCAATCTTGTTTCCCACCAACCGCCTAGTTCAAGGTGCATACTAGATAGTAACTATGTGCCCTGCTCGAGGTTCATCATCATGATTGCCGTGTACGCCTCTTCCGTACCGTCGACGCTGTTTTCATGAGCATGGCCACAAAGAATCGCTCGCCAACATACCGTCACTTCTTCAAGAACAAATTCTATACGATCCAAATTGGTGTAATCCTCGTCGATATTGTTTATTCTGGCCGCGGAAATGCGAGTACATACACAGACGCTACCTCGCGCGGAGTCTGTGTGAATCCGTAAACTGGGCACTAACTGCGCCGCACTGTTATTGTATGATAGCATATAGCTAATCTCGCCTGGTTCCTATGTTGACACTGCTGGACTGACTTGGGCTCGAATCGCAGTAGTGGCGGTTGGGGTTAAGTTTTTTTTTTTTTTGCATTCGTCCTATGGTTATGGTGAAGATGGGTACTTGAACGTGGCTTGGCTCAGCTACGTGTTTTCATTTCGCGTTATATTGTCTGGCGCGTATAATCTGTCTCGTGCGGCACGTTGCAAACGGAGCGAACTGTGGCGCGACTGCCTCGCTAATCTGGAGATTGCGAGAGGCGGCGCGTGAGTGACGCGTAGGCAGGATTCCCAACAGCCGCCGCAGACAGACCTAGGCTCATGCAGCGCTTTGCTTCCATACGGACGAGGCGCGCTATTCTGGTGCCATCTCGTAGACATCGCCGCCGCAAAGCCCGTCTGTCACGGCACTGCGCTTTTCTTAAGCTTTCGCCATACCCTCCTCCTCCGCTTTCCTCCTCGCTTTCTCTTACTAATCGCCGTCTTCCCTCTCCCGCTGCGCTCCACGTTCGCTCTTTCATCCTTCGCTGTGTTCGTTCGCTCGCTAATGAGGGACAACTCCGAAGCCAACGTTCGCCGCAGGATCAGCCGCTTAAGAGCTGCGCTCTAAAAGAAGAACAGGAATGGCTGACAAAAAAGTTCAAACAGGAGAAGTACTTTGCATGAGCCAATTTTACAAATCGCAAAAGCATGCGCAAGTTACACAAGCGAAATAAATGAAGGAACAAATATTTTTCATTAAGGGAGTCATAGCAAGTCGCTCACTGACGATGAAAGAGGTGAATCCCTTTCACTAGAGCATATTCGAAAACATTAGCGTAGCTTGCACTGGAGGCGCAATGCTACCAAGTCATCCCCGGCACTTCTCGGAATTTATTGATTATTGAACGATTATCGATTAGCTATTGATTGGCTATCGATTGGCTATCGCAAGGTTTTGGTCATGTTTTGGTCAGTACTACACAATTTGTGTCCCCCATACAATCTGATTACACGAGGCTCGGAAAAACATGCACAACAGATACAATCAACAATAACATTCGAGTAAGTTCCAATTATGCAGGCGTGTCGTCGGCTAAGCACTACCAAGTCATCCCCAGCATTTTCCAGAATTTATTGATTATTGATTGATTATCGATTAGCTATTGATTGGCTATCGATTGGCCATCTAAATGTATTGGCCACGTATTTGGGCTAGGCTAAGCACTACAAGTCATCCCCGGCACTTCTCGCAATTTATTAATTTTTGTCAATTGTCGATTAGCTATTAGTTGGCTATCGATTGGCTATCGATGAATGACTCAGCTTATGTTGTCCCAACCATGCTTAGCTAGACTTAGTCAAAACCAGCTTCGCTAGTGCACCGGGATATGTACCATTGCGCTTGGACCCTTTCTGCACAACCGTCAGGATCCGGCCCACATCCCACTTTTTTTTCTGTTAACGCGCTACAAACTACGGTCAGCTTAAACAGCTCGGCTGTTTAAACCATCCACACTAAAACAGCAGAAAACACTGACTGCGTCTGCCGTCTTTCCTACAAAGTAGATGCGAAGATGCTGTTTATTGAGAGGCTCAGTTATTGTCCATATGTAGCTATTCAGGCCTTTAGAGGCAACAATCACCCTCATCGTCCAGCGATTATTGAATACTGATATTCACTGTATTGCCAAGACTCCACGAAACCACTTTAACGGCTCTTTGCACCCTTGCACATCCACCCGCACAGAAGTACCTTCAGGAGATGCACGCTTTTGAGACCGAAACCTGTTCCGAGTCTTCCTTCGCAGAGACGCGCGCTTTCTACATAAACTAAGTTCCCTCAAGAATTACTTATTCTATCCCAAATTTCGCTTGAAGCTTAAAACTAACTTTTCGTTTCAATGTATTGCCCCACATTTGTTGTCCCCGCAAGAAAACGCGTCGCAATTGAGTTGCAAAATCGAAGCTCTTGTCAAGTTGTAGTGACTTAGAAAAACACAGTAGCAAAAACTGTTAATCACGAAACCAACTCTTTATTGGGCGAACCGGTGCGCAGAGAAGAGCTTACACTCAAAACCGGAAGACAGCGGCGAGCACAGTCAGCGATTGTCAAAAATCTGGAGACGTATTCTGAAACGTTCCACTTCAACAATAGTTCGCCTAGGCGACAATCTCGCCTTCAGGCGCGTACTGATTGGCTGGTTGAGCAACACCGTAAAATAAATCGCGCCCTGTAGTAGTTCCGGTCTCCGTCATTTTGACGTAATGGTGTCATTGGGTGCTCCCGACATATATTGAATAAATGAACAAGCCTGTGTCATACTTCAGCTGATACATTCGAAAACATCACACCCGATCCGCTCTGCACTCGCACGGTGCGCTCTCTCGTGTGTTGCGAAGCGTTCGAGTGCGTTTGTTGGTAGTGCATACTGACGTCACGGGTAAGCAGCCGGTTGATTTATTGAAATTACTATCACCTAGGCGAATAATCGCTGAAGTGGAACGCTTCAGAATGCGTGCCCTGATCTGCGAGTCAAGCGCGTCGGTTTGTATACATGACTCGTCGAAGGTTCTCGCGTAATCGCTGGTGCCCGCGTGCCTTCCGGAAAGTAATACACAATTCGTGTCCCGCATACAATCTGATTACACGAGGCTCGGCAAAAACATGCACAACAGATATAATCAACAATAACATTCAAGTAAGTTCCAATTATGCAGGCGTGTCTTCGGCTGAGCGATAACCATTAAAGGGATACGGACACAAAATCTGAAAAATTTACGAAATGCAGAAAATGAATCCTCAGTGTGTGTTTACACCGAAAAGAAGTAGTCACTTAGCTCATTTTTGAGCCGATGGCTTTGTTGTTTGGCGTTTTTGTGAGCGCGTGCCTCGCCGCCCGAACCGCGGGAGTTGGAAGGCGTGACGTCACGACACCCTCGTCGGATAGCCAGCCGGCCGGCCGCGGCCATTCGAAGCGCGCCGACGCCGCCATCGCGAGCATGAATTCCAGTTCTGGTGCCTCTATTAGCGATGAGTACACGTCTGAAGACGAGGACCACTCCAACTTGGCAAGAAATATTACCGCTTACGGTTACGAGCCTTCCGCGTCAAGTGACGAAGAAGAGCAGGCCGCCGTGGAAGTGCCGGTCAGGTTTTCGCGAACCGTAGCGCGAAGATTTAGCTCTGGACCAGGCACTTCTGCAAGAATTATTTGTCATTTCCTCAGTAAATTTGCTTTTTCAAGAGCGCGCGTAAGCGAGGCAGCTGCGGTGTACTTCAGCACTGCGTGGATGACTGAATAGTAGTTTATGCCGTCGGCGTGAGCAACTGCTGTGAGGTATCAGTACCTCCGAGACTCTTACGTCCACTTCTCCAGCCGCCCGATAGATGGCGGCACCTGTCTGGCGTTCTCCCCAGTTTTTCCTACTTTTAGCCTGTGGAGAAGCAGAGTTGTGTGGGTGTCTTCCCCGATGCCATGTAGGAGTGATCTCGTGAGTCGCACTCGCTCTCGCTAGCCTTGTATGTTTTAGTATGCTTTGCCAACATTTTTAAATACATTACTGCCTTCGTGCCCAGCCTCGGGCATCTCGCCCCAGCCTCGCCCTCACAATCCTCGAGAAAGCTGCAAGTGAACGAAAACAGTACCGACATCTTTTCGCCTCCTCTTTTCAAACGCGCCGCTGATCATTTCTGCCTTGCGTTTTCGTGAGAAGACCGATGACACAGCGTAAGGCTTTAGTCGTTGCCTTTTGAGCGGCATGCCGAGGCTTTTCAGCACAGCCGGGCTGGTCACATAATCATCGTCGAAGAAGTGGTCCGCGCAAATGAAGTCATTTTTAGAGGTCTCCAGCTGGGCGTGATGGCTGACAGGCCGGTATCTAAAGTTCACGCACCTTCTCGTCTCCGAGAGTGCGACGGCGTGTCACGAGCAACGATGCTGTTATAACAGCAATGTCTGGGCATTTCCTTCTGCCGCGACGAACGCGTCAGTACCGAACGATGACCGCGGGAAGGCGCATGTAAGACGCACCACCTGCGTGGAGCGCCGACGGGGATAATGTTTCAGAGGGACCACGTGCGAAGATCACCGAAAGGGGTTAAACAAACGCTGTAAGGGACCGACACTTCCGGAAACACTGCGACGGCTGCGGCCGACCTTGGCCGCGCGCGCGCGCGGCTGGGTGTTATGACGTCAAATTTCAGCTTCTGCCGGCGGCCGCTTGGAGGCAAGGTGCAACAGAAAATCGAAAAAAAAAAGGATGTTTCACGTTCTTTTTTTTTAAAGCAGCTTGTTGTATTCGTGATTTTAAACAGTTCAACTTTTGTTCCAAAGCAAAAAAAACCACCCGCCAACTTTTGTATCCGTATCCTTTTAAGTTGTTATCTGGTGAAAAGCAGTCACCGAGATAAGGATAAAAAATTGGCAGTCACTTCAGCATATGCCAAAGAGGGTGAAGGCAAAAGCCTGCGCGCGAGAGACATTCAAGAAATTACGTGGCATTTTCATTCGAATCCTTTGTTACTTCTTATTACTTGTTTTTCCGACCAAAGCTCGCGCGCTCGAGTGCCTGCATTAACTCTATCTTAATTACCACGATGACGACGGTGACCCGTGCACCATCAGAATTGTTACGCGAGCGTTGCTTGCCTGACCCGCGCACCATCAAAATTGTTGCGCGCCCGTTGCTTGCTTACTCATAAAAGACGATGACGACGGTGAACCGCACACTATCAGAATTGTGGAGCCACATACGTGATTAACAACAAGAACAGCAGTATTGTTGCGTGAGCGTTTGCATATAGGTAAGACGCGATGCCGGGGCGGTGTAGTATGTGAATTACTACACCGAATCGCCATCGTGTACGATTTCACTTCGATGACACGGTTTTCGCTCAGTGACGAACGTCGGCTGAACGATGAGACATTTAAGGCTTTCGCCTTAATAAGTACAAGTGTCAACGCTACCCCCCCCCCCCAGCCCCCTCTTAAAAAGCATCGTCCCGGTGCTACGATCACTAGAGAGAAAAAAAATAAACTAGAACACACGTAGTAACGCAAAAAAAGACTAAGACACAAAGTCCCAATCATAAGCTTCCAATTTGAGATGGTGCCCGGGAGACAGCAACGTTCCGGGAGTTCGTCGCGTGTTTTAAGATATGTGGATTTCTTTCTTTGTGCTTTTTCAAAATAAATGTCAGGTGAGTCCCACGTGTATTTTCTTCGTCCTTCATCCTAATTGTGAGCGCTGCACAGAAATACACGATGAAAGTCCCAAAGTTCATCAGCGGGCGTAGAAAGGCTTAAGGCGCACCACGTGGACAACTTCAGGTCGTGCAGAGCGCCGCTGTGATTGCGAAAGCCCATCTCGAACGACCTCATAGTCGAATGAGCCAGTACGTCGGATGATCTTGTAGGATCCGAAATAGAGTAGCAAAAGCTTCTAAGTCCTTGTCGGCGTATCGGGGCCCAAACCTAAACACGATCACCGAGCTGGCAGTCAACGTAGCGTCGTCGAAGATTATAATTCCGTCTGTCTGTCCTCTGGTGGTTCTTGATGCGCAGGCGGGCAAGTGAGTGGTCAGGCTTCTTCAGCGCGCTGTGGATAGGCCGGGACATTGGGGTAGTCTTCCTCTGTGGCCTGCGGTAGCATGGCCTCGAGAATCATCGTCGGATTCTTTCCGTAAACCAGTTTGAATGGCATGACCTGCATTTTCTTGCACCGCCGTGTTATAAACAGATTACGTAGGGAAGTACTGCATCCCAGGTCTTGGGTTTGACATCGACCTACATAGCATGTCGGCGAGGGTCTTATTCAGGCGCTCTGTAAGGCCATTCGTCTGCGGGTCGTAGGCGGTTGTCCTGTGGTGACCTGTTTCACTGTATTGCAGGATGGCTTGAGTAAGCTCCACCGTTAAAGCATTTCCTTTGTCGGTGATCAGGACTTCTGGGGTATCATGTCATAAAAGGATGCTCTCGACGAAGAATTTCGCCCCTTTGTCCCCAGTACCTTTGAGTAGGGCTCTTGTTTCGGCGTAGCGGGCAACGTATTCGGATGACGATCACACGAAGATCCTATGTTAACGTCGGAAATGGCCCCAACAAGTTCATTCCGATGTGCTGGAATGGTAGGCAAAGTGGCTCGATCGGCTGCAGCAATCCCGCTTGCCTTGTTTGTGGTGTCTTGCGTCGCTAGCACTCTCGGTGTGTTCTGACGTAGTGGGCAGCGTCGGCGGTCACCCGTGGCCAGTAATACTTCTCTTGTATCCTCTATAGCGTACAGGAAAATGTGAGGTGCCCAGCGGTCGCATAGTCATGTAGGGCGTGCAGTACCTCTGGACGCAATGCTGAGGGAAAAACATGAAGGTAGTTGGCGCGTACTGGTGACAACTTCTTTATGAGTACGTCGTTTTCTAGGGGAAACGAAGCCAATCCTCGCCTAAATGCCCTCACGACAACGTCGGCGTTGCCTTCCAAGTATTCGACGAAGTTTTTTAGCACTGGGTCTGCTCGATGCTATTCAGCGAAGACTTTCGCGCCTATTGTTCCTAGAAAGGCATCTTCATCCTCGTCGTCTTACGGCGGCGGCGGCTCAATGGGGGTGCATGATAGGCAGTCGGCGTCAGACGGCTTCCGTCCCGACTTGTAGAAGACGGTGATGTCAAATTCCTGGAGTCTGAGACTCCATCGTGCGAGGCATCCTGAAGGGTCCAATAAATTTGCCAGCCAACACAAGGCGTGGAATCTTATGACTATGAAGGGCCTGCCGTATAAGGAAGGGCGGAATCTCGTGGTACCCAAATGATGGCAAGGCATTTTTTCCCTCGTCACATAATTGGCTTCTGCTTTCGACAGCAACCGGCTAGCTAAGCAATGACCCTTTCAAATCGGACTTTCCTTTGGACTCGGACGGCGCCGAGGGCTAGGCTACTTGCGTCGGTCTGGATTTTGCTGTCGGCGCCTTTATCGAAGTTGGTGAGCACTGGTGGCGACTGTAGGCGCCGTTTAAGCTCTTTGAATGCCTCGGTTTGCGGCGTTTCCCACTTCAAATTGACGTCTGATTCTGTGAGACATGTCAATGGCTCGGCGATACGTAAAATTCTTTCACGAAGCGCCTGCACTAAGCACACAGGCCAAGAAAACTGCTCACTCCCTTCTTGTCGGCGGCCTGTGGAAAGTCAGCCATGGCAGATGACTTCTGCGGATCAGGATGGACTCTAGATTTGCTGATGACTTACCCAGGAACGGAAGCTCACCGTAGCCAAAGCGACACTTCTCCGGCTTCACAGTGAGCCCTGATGACTTGATGGTCTATATTACTGTCCCAAGCCGACTAAAATGATCGTCGAACTTCCCGGCGAAGACAACGACGTCATCTAAGTAGAAGATAAAGGTCTGCCACTTCAGCCCTGCTAATACCGTGTCCTTCACCCGCTGGAACGTTGCAGGTGCCGAGCACCGTCCGAATGGCATGACATTCAACTCGTAGAGGCCGTCCGGCGTGATCAAGGCGGTCTTTTCGCGATCCCTCTCGTCGACATCTATTTGCCAGTAGCCAGTCCTGATATCCATCGATGAGACATACTTCGCGTTGCAGAGCCGGTCCAATGCGTCGTCTATCCGTGGGAGCGGGCATACATCCTTCTTCGTGATCTTATTCAGCCTACGATGATCCACGCAGAAATGCAGGGTTCCGTCCTTTTTCTTCCCCAATACTACAGGAGACGCCCACGTACTTACGAAGGCGTCACGTAGCATTTCATCGACTTGTTGCTTTATGGCTTCTCATTCACGCGTCGAAACTCATTCGGGCTCTGGCGGAGTTGCCGAGTGCATTCTTCGGTTACTATGTGATGCTTAGCAACTGGTGTTTGTTGAATCCTCGATGACATTGAAAGCCAGTATTTGTATCGTCGGAAAATCTTTTGAGCTGTTGCTGCTTACTCATTGGGAGGACTCGAATTGATGTCAATGGCTGGTTCGAGAACAATGGCCGCCGGGGTAAACGAGACAGAATCCGAGTGGACAAATGCATTGTTGGTTTTCACAATTTCCTCGATATATGCGATCCTCGTGTCCTTGTTAGGGTACGTGTATGCACTCCTGGCTGAAGTTTGTCCACATTACTGTCGCTTTTCCTCCGTGCAGTAGAGCGATTCCTCTTGCGATGCAAATTTTGCGGTCTAGCAATAGATGTTGGTCGCCCTTGACGATGCGTTTCTATGTCTTCCGGTGCTTTGGTGCCGACGGAAATGATGATAATGGAGCCAGGCGGCATGCTGACTTGCCCTTCAAGTACACTCAATGCACGCTGAATCAGCTCTCCGGCAACATCGCATTGTCTTCGAAAAGCATTATCGACTTGGACTTTGGACCGATGATTGCGCCATGTTGGCTCAAAAAGTAGATGCCCAGAATAACTTTTCGCGAGCACTGTTGGAGGACAACGAACATCGCCGGGTAGGTCCGGTCATGAAATTTAATTCTTGCCGCTGCAGATTCCAGTCGGCGTTATCAGGTGTCCTCCATCTTTCCGAAGTTGAGGGCCGTCCATGCAGTCTTGACTTACTCCAACTTGGGCAGCGAATAATCCACTGATGACGGAGTAGACAGCTCCTGTGTCTACAAGAGCGGTGACTTCGTGGCCGTCGAGAAGAACGATGAGGCCGGTGGTTCTTCTGTCTTGCGTTGCAGTTAGGGCGCGTTGTCGGGTCACGGCTGCGTCGCGTTGTCCTAGTGATGTTACGTCGGGTAGTAAGGTCTTCTTTAAGCGGCGTTTTTTTTTTTGTCTTCGAGGCTTCATTCGGGTTGCATAGTGTCGTCGCTACATCGTCGAGAAGGTCTTTTAGCGTCTTCATCGGTGGCGTAGGATCTTCGTCATTTTGACGTACAGCAACCGCACCTCCATCGGTTGCTGATTTTAGTTTTCCGGATATGGGCGTACGGACCGACCACGGGCTGGTCCTGTGTGCGGTCGGCGCTGCGGTGACAGGTAGCGTCCTGGTGATGCTGAACGCGACGGACGTCGGGGCCTCCACTGCGCTGCAGCGATGCAGTCAGTGATGTCACGTTGTCGCTCGCCAACCTGTGAACGCGGCGCGCTGACGGCGAACCCTCGTAGTCTCATTTCACCGTATGGGCACCGGAGGAACACGTGGCCAACTTCTCCGGAGTGTTAGCACAGCGGGCAGTGGTCGGGAGCGCGCCGCACGTCTTTCTCCCTCGGAGAATTGCGCGGGTTGATAGGGAACGGGCTGGCGACGGAAATGCGTCGTTACCGGATTCTGGCGGGGAAAAGGAAGCTGACGGCGGGCGACGGTGGCGTAGGTCATTCCTTCAGGCCGGGGCTGTGTTGATTCCGGCTGCACTTCGGGAACTCCCAATGACCACTGGATTTCTTCTCGCACGACGTCATTGATCGAGGCCCTGTGAGGCTGCGACCTTGAGAACATCCTATATAGCTCCTCGTGCACAATGGCTGAGATGGTCTTGCGTAAGTGGTCGGTGCCAAGGGCTTGGACCTCGTACTTCTGCAAATTATTGCTCTTGCTTCTTATGCAGGACAAACTATAGAACAAATGTTTGTCTAACCGTTAATTTCTTTCGCTTTCTTCCAGAGGATTTCCCTTCGGAGAATAAGAACCACAGCACGGATTTTCTTCAACTCAGCCAAGTTGTTCAAGTATACTTATAACGGGTGTATTGAACAATGTTTTACATGACTTATCTGTATGGAAATTTTCACAACTGTGCGTCCGAGGCATGCATGCATGCATGTAAAAACGTCATTTTTCTTGCCTTGTTCTACGTTTTTTGTGTGTGTGTGTGTGTACACGACAATGATCTGCTTATTCCGACGATACCAGTGACGCATATTGGAAACCATGGAATACCCTTTATTGGCCTCATCTGTACTAGGCTTTTTAAAACCATGACGTAATCCATTTCAGAAAATGCAAATAAGTCGACAACTCGACATGTAGGATAAAATGTGAACGCCATCTCACTCCACGAAAATGCTGCTTTATAACAATTACAGTCTTATGTCATTAAACGCGCTTATATCGAAACAATTACTACCTGCAGCTTCCGAAATTAAAATGACAAGACTGTGCGAGGGTTAGCACGCCTTACACCGGCACTCCCAAGAAGGTAAAATGACAATAAGCAGCTTTCAGCAATCTACTTAACAACCGCAAATAATAATCAATGTATTTCGTAGATTGAACAACTGTAGCCTGTTGCAAGAGGCGGTAAACTTGCATGTTCAACAAGAGCGCGAAGGGCCAAAGAAGATAAAACATAGCACATAAGTGCACTCACAGCTGAGTGCCGACTAACAAAAGCGGTGATACGGTGCTTTTGTGGTGTGTTCTATCGTATGTTCACAGTTTTACAGATGGCGCAGAGGTGGCTTTAGTTAACCATTCAGTTTCAGGTACTTCATTCTGTAGCACCGGAACTGAAGGCAATGTCGTAGATAAACAGAAAGCAACCTACATGCAGCGACGCCCCTCTTCCCGGTGACAGTAGCAAACAAAAATCCTACGACATTTTTTCTGAGTAGACAAACTATGGCTATTGGTACACGCAGGACACCACTTTGTATACCCCCCGCAGGGGCGTCTGGGTCAGCAGGCGTTTGGTGTGTTGCGACACCACGTACCCGAGCTCATGAGGGTTGGACCCTCCCGCGTGTAGCCTTGCGCGGCTTAGCCGTGTCTGGGGAAAGGGGGATCCTGGGGGTTGAGCCGATGCCGAATGTTAGGACCTTTATGGCCCCTCGGTGCAGGCAACACACCTCTTCGGCCTCTGCTTCGCATAGACGGCACCTCCAGACTGACCCACCTGGAGGAAATCGGCAGTCGCCTTTTCCTGTCTCGCTCTCCTCAAATCTGCGTCTCTCTCACACTTTTTCGTATTTCCTGTCGTCTACTGTCTTCCATTTACTTCCTTTTTTCGTTGGCGGCAAGGGTTAACCCTGTGTGGCTATCCTACCTTGGGTAGACCATATTTGGTTATAGTAGCGGCGTACGACTGGCGTGGCGCAGACTTGTGTACAAGCTCTGCCGCGTCCCCTCGTTGGTCTCCGTGGTGGGCGGTCGGCGCTGTTGCCGAACATACGCACCGTCTCATGGCAGCGCCAAACCTCTGTTGTCTATGATCAGGCCTCTGAAAAGAGGACCGCACCGAAGCAATGTTTCAGTACTCTTTTCGGAGCAACACCCCAGCATTCCCCAAGTGCCATGTAGTCCGATAGTGAAAACAACACAGCCCATGAGAAAGCTCTCTCCTTTCCTGGTGGCCAAGTGCCTAAAAGACAAAATTGGACCGACATATAACGCCTCAAAAATGTCTAGCGGGGACCTCCTCCTAGAACTAAATGACAAATATCAAGTAAAAAGCTCTTGGAACTTCCCAGTATTGGCGATGCCACAGTAACAATTTCAGCCCACAAAACCTAATACAAGCAGGGGGTGTGATATCTGAGAAGGACTTCCTGCTTTAGCGATGAGGAACTGCTAGAGGGTTTCCAGGAACAAAACGTGACTAAAGTACAAAAAATTGTCATCCGCAGAAATGACCAAGAAATTCCCACAAAACATTGTTATACTTACCTTTGGAACAAGCGAAATGCCCTACCTCTCTGAATGTAGGATAAGTAAATGTCAGACCTATATATCCTCAAACCCCAGACCATGTTTCAAGTGTCAAAGGTTTGGACATGCTTCACACTCATGCCGAGGACGAACAACCTGTGCTAAATGCATGCTCCATGATCACCAATCTGACAATTGCAGCTTCTTATCTACACTGTGTCAACTGTAAAGGGGACCATCCAGCTTACTCGCGGTCTTGCCCTTGCTGGAAAAAAGAAAGAAAGTAATTGCACTAACTGTTAAAGAAAAAATCTCGTTCTCTGAAGCAAGAAAGCGACTGTCTTACCTTTCGAGAAGTTATGCCGATGTGACGCAGGTGGGGGCAGCGTCACAGCAGCCTCGGTAGTCCTCCGAGCCCACGCACAGTGGTCCCGCCGTGACTCCCCCCCCCCCCCCCCTTACACCGTGGTGGAAGCAGTCAGTGCTGCTCCATCCTCTTCAAAGGGCCCGCGGACACCAGTCCCGCTGGACCCTAAAATCAATCGAACCCCAAGACCCGAGACACGTGTCCCGGTGCCCCACTCCCGTTCCTCCAGCACCTCAGGGAGTGCGATGGAGGTCGACGCAAAAACTCCGGTGTCGTCGACGCCGAAGGACGAGCACTCTCTCGAGTGCGCAAAGAGGGACATAGTCCCAACAACCACGCTAATTAAGAAAGTGATAACCTAAAGGTTATCCCTCCTTTGTATTAGCCTTCTCTACATCTATGTCACCCAACATCTTATATCTTATTTAATCATAATGCCATTTTTTACGTTTCACTTTTAAAATGGCTTTTATTATCCACGGGAACTGTGGAGGACTTTTACACAACTTGGGTGACATACGAGATATACTGAGTAACTTCTGCCCTGTGGCTCTGTGCCTTCAGTAAACAAACTTATGCGATAAAAACATTAATATCTTAAAAGGCTTCACTGTTGTACGGCGCGGCCCCACTCAGGCTAACTGGCTGTCGGGCGGTGTGGCTGTTGTGAAACACGGAATACCAGCTAGAGCAGTGACCGTCAATAGCCGCAAAGAAGCCACTGCTGTCACCATTTTGGCTCATAAAACCATTACCATCTGTTCCCTCTACATTCCTCCATACACACAATTCACTGTAAGAGATTTAGACCTGAGTTTAGACCAGCTACCGGAATCATTTCTGATAGAGGGAGATTTTAATGGGCATAATACACTATTGGGGAGCAAAAAAACTGACCATATGGGAGAAACTATCGACGATTTATTCTAAGTAACGAAACTATGCCTTTAAATAATGGGCGGCCACGTACTGCTCCCCTAGCACAGGAGCTATGAGTTGCGTTGATTTGGCAATGTGTTCTCGATCTCTGTTAACCGATCTCCATTGGACTGTAATAGCTAATCCCTACGGTAGTGATCATATGCCTGCAGTCATAAAACTAAGATCCATGCTACCTATAACACTTTCTGGACCACCCCGTTGGAAACTGCACCTAGCAAACTGGCCTCTTCACTGAAAAAGCCAGTCTAGAAAACGTGATCTTAGATGACCTAAGCATAGACGAACCGAATGAGACGATTACTGCTTGCATAGTTGCTGCGGCGGAAGAAGCTATTCCCTAATCTTCTGGATTCTTTAAAAAAAGAACAAATACCTTGGGGGACGAATGAATGCACACAAGTTAAAAAACTTAAAAACAAAGCATGGGGCATCTTCTGAAGGTACCCAACACAAGATAATCCTTTATCATTCAAAAAAGCAAAAGTGAAGGCGAGGTATATCCGGCAAGCAGAAAAAAATTCATGGAAAAATTACATCTCATCGATTAACCGTTCAATAACATCCAAGAGAATGTGGGACCAGGTTTGCAAGTTTAGGGACGACTATGTCCCTACACGATCTCCATACATGCAAACAAGTCTACACGAACAAGCAGCCATATTAGGCCAGAACTTCTACACCATATCTAGTTCGGCAAACTATTCCGCAACATTCCTAAAACACAAACAGTCCGCCGAAAAACGCAAGCTTCCGACAACAGGAAGTTCAGATAGACCATTTAATGCCCCTTTAACACTCCATGAAAGAAACAGAGTAATATCTTCGGGTAAGAAAACAGCACCGGGTCCTGACAAAATACATTACGCTATGCTGGCCGATTTGTCCTAGAAAGCGGTGGAGGCCTTGTTGCGTTTTTTAACACGATATGGGAAACATGCAAAATGCCTGCAGAGTGGAAAAAGGCCGTTATTGTTCCCTTCCTGAAGGCGGGAAAGTCACCAAATCCACCTAACAGCTACAGACCTATAGCACTAACAAGTTGCCTCGCTAAATCATACGAAATCATAATAAATATAGGATTAACATACGTTCTCGAAGCAGATAACTTGCTAGATACTCACCAGTGTGGATACAAGAGAGGCTGCTCAACAACTGACCATCTTGTTCGTCTTGAACATACCATACGTGAAGCGTTCCTTTACAAACAGCACTGCCTAGCGATGTTTTTCGTCCTGGAAAAGGCATACGACACCACATGCAGGTATGGCATTTTACAAGGTTTAGGAACACTAGGAATACGTGGCAGAATGTTTAACTGTCTGGCTGATTTTCTGTCAAACCAAACATTTCAAGTCCGTCTGGGGGCAACACTGTCCCGAGTCTTCGTCCAAAAAAAATGGCGTCCCAGAGGGTTGCGTATTAAGCACCACTCTTTTCGTGGTGAAGATGAATTCCATAAATTCAGTTATACCGTTCAACATTATGTACTCTTTATACATCGACGACCTTGAAATTGCATGCCGTGCCTCGGGTATGTCTACATGCGAAAGACAAACCCAGATACCAATAAACAAGTTGACGCAATGGGCCGATAAAAATGTATTTCGTTTTTCTACACAAGAAACTGTGGCAGTCGTGTTTTCACAAAAAAGGGGGTTACACCCGGACCCAGTTCTCAAAATAAATCAAAGCCCATTACCGGTTAAGCACGAACAAAAGTTCTTTGGAATAATTTTTGATAGTAAACTAAACTTCATCGCCCACATTAACAGCATAAAAACCAAGGAAAACAAAGCGCTTAACATCCTGAAGGTCCTATCGCGTAAGCATTGGGGCGCCGAACGAACTTGCCTGTTGCGTATTTACCGCTCCGTCGTGCGCAGCGTTCTTGACTACGGTTGCATAATTTACGGGTCAGCAAGGCAGTCTTACATCAAACGTCTTGATCCCACGCACAACCACGGACTACGCTTAGCAACTGGTGCGTACAGGACCTCACCAGTAGAAAGCCTATATGCCGACAGTAACGAACCCTGTTTGGAGCACCGAAGAGCCTTTCTCAAAATTTCATACGTGCTTAGAATCACAGCTCAACCTAATCATATATGTCACACTCTTGTTGCTTACACCACAAACAGAATACACTGTGCCAACAAACCAAATAGCGTGAGACCACTTATCCTCAGATTCCAAGATATGTGCGAAAGCCACAGTGTTCCCAGCGAGGCCCTCAAAGTCGCCGAAAGACCGAACAGACTGCCCCCGTGGTATGATTTTGCACATTTTTGTGATTTCACCCTAACATGTCACAAGAAAAAAGAAACACCACTTGAACACATAATGCAAGATTTCTCAGAACTACAAGAAAAATACAATGACTACACCGAGTTTTACACTCACGGTTCCAAGACAAATGAACAAGTCGGAAGCGCAGTCGTATCGGAACGCTGAGAAAATTGTCGTAGGTTACCACAGTTTGCTTCGGTTTTCACAGCCGAAGTATATGCCCTGCTTATGGCCTTGGGAAAAAATAGTTACAGGAGATTATAGAAAAGCAGTTGTCTACACCGATTCCCTCAGTTCACTTAATTCCCTCCATAGAAAATCAGAGTGCGAACCTTTTCTCGGCTGCATCTTGAGAATGCTCGGCAAAATTGAAAAGCATAGTCAAGTAATTCGTCTCTGTTGGGTTCCAAGCCACGTGGAAATCCCGGGAAATGAAAAGGCGGACAAATTCGCAGCAATGGCTGCCTGTGAAAAAATCATAGAGATAAATCTTCCATTCAAGGACTGTGTCCGGGTGGTCCGTGCTGCGATCACCTCAAAGTTGCAGCAGGATTGGGGCTGTCAAGTAAATAACAAGCTACAAATAGTAAAGCCCATACTCAGGAGTGGAAGGCATCATACCACCAGGAACGTCTCATGGAAGTCATTCTATGTCGCGTTCGCATCGGGCACACACATATCACACATAACTTTTTATTGAAAAATGAAGAACAAGCGGTCTGTGATCAATGGCAAGAATTTCTAACTGTGAATCACATTTTAATAACATGTCCGGCGTTGGGGGAAAAAAGACAGAAATATTTTTATGAACTTTACAAAACACTAACACCACTTAGGATTAGGTACTAGTGGGTGCTAGTAATCAGGCGTGGATGTGCTTTAAATTTTGAGTTTATTGATGGGTAAGCATTCTTTGGCGACTACCCCACCTCCATCTCGTGAAAAGTGTAATGCCTTGTATTCGCACAAAAATGTGTAATTTGCGAAGACATTTATTGTAATATTGTAACTGGTAGCTTTATAAGCAATTAGAAACAATTTAAACCAATAAACATTGGCCAGAAAGAGTAGGGATACAAAAGGCTCCACAGAAAATGCATGGGGAAGCTTATAGTAGGGATGATCCAACTGAAATGTGAGGGTGCGTCAACCTGAAACTTGGGGTGGGCCAACTTGAAATTTGGGTGTGGTCCTACTTTAAATTTGAGGCCGGGTGACCCAGCTTTAAATTTTGGAGTGGCCCATCCCTAAATTTCAGTTATCCGAGCCACAAATTTCAGTTGGTCCACACCTACTATAAGCTTCCCCATGCATTTTCTTTGGAGCCCTATGTACCACTAGGGGTATTCTCTCCAATCAAATTTTTTATTGATTTAAGTTGTTCCTAATCACTTATAAAGCTACGAATCATCTACATTGACACTATTATAACGATAAAATGTCTTAACTTCGCAGTGCTTGTATTCTTGTGCAGATACAAGGCATTACACTTTTCGCGTGACGGCGCTGGGGTACTCGCCAGAGAATGTTGATGCATTAACAGAAGCTATTCATTAAACGGTTTCATGCGCACGAAAAAATAAATGTAGTATCATATATTAAATTATATATAGTGTCATAAACTAAATTGCCTCATCACAAGTAAAATGTTTATGTAAGATAAACAAATATGTTTTGTGCAATTTTTGATCAGGGAACCGAAAACGCACTCGAGTGCCGCTCGCATTCCGCGGCCGCTTATATTCGCAACTCAAATGAACAGCAGGGGGCGCTGCGAAAACTGGTCTCGTCTGGCTACACTGTGCAACATGGCGGATATACGGAGGTCCCCGCGTTGCCGCAACCGCTGTGTTTGATGTACAGTACACAGTAGTTTGATTATTTTTGTGCAGTGTGATGCCAGTTTGCGCTGTTTTGTGGAAGGAAAGCGAGTAGCTTACGCAGACCAAATCATTTTAGCCGATCTGAGAGAGGCACATTGGGTACTGAGGCTGAAGTGGTCGCACGGTATATGCAAAACATCTGGCGTGACAGCCATAGGCGTATCTACCGGGGGGGGGGGGGGGGCACTTGCCCCCCCCCCCCCCACTTTTGAAAGCAGGCACTTTCGGCTACACACTGGAAAGTCTAACAAAACTACAGCTGAAGCTAAATTTTATTTCTTAATAGAGTCACCACGTTAATAATGCTTTTCTTTACTACGTATGCCCGGTTTGGGCAGCGAGTATTGTGCCTCCTCAGGACGCGCTGTAGCGGGCGACGCACGAGATGCGCCTTACACGCTTGCATTGCGCAGAAGTCCGGGCGCTGGACAGTTCCCAGTTACAAATTACCGCCTCACTATACTTGAAAAAAAACCCAAAAAAACAATCGGCTGGATATATTTAACCTTCGGGCGACGGGAGAGGCCCGGATAAAGTATTTTAATCAGCCGTGGCCTACTGCATGAAATGGTTGGATTATCAAATGCTGGAACTATTGAATCTCCGTCCAGAGATAGTCTACGTAGCGTTGCAGTGTAAATATATATTGACACGTACACATGTTTATCTTTCACTGGTACATTGGCTGACAAATGTTAAACGTTATCGCTCGGCGCAGGACGCGCCTGCATTGGAAGCTTCTCGGACGTTATCGATGCTTCTATCCGTCGTCTGTGGTCACCGACGCCCATGTAATCTGATTGTATGAGCGACGCGAATTGTCTAGAACTTTCTGGAAGACACGCGGGCATCAGGGATTAATCTAGAACCTTCGATGACTCAGGTATAAAAGCCGACGCGTTTCGCCGCTGATCAGATTTTCGACGATCGCCGACTGTGTTCGCCGCTATCGTTGTGCTTTGAGTGTACCTTGCTTTTGTGGGCACAGGTTCGCCCAATAAACAACCAGTTTCGTCGTACACAGTTTTACGACTGTTTTCTTCAGCGTCACTACTACGTGACATCTGGTGGAGGTGCTAGTGCGTTCATGCAGCGAACGCCCCCGCAAAGCCGCGATCCAAGCCCGAAACCGGAGGACAACGCCAACGTCACCAAGGACCAGCGAGCTAGCCGTAGGTTGCAAGGACTTCTGCCGGAGTACGGACTTCTTCCCGAGAAGACCACAGCGATCAAGGCCAAGTCAACGACCCCAATGGCAGCCCCAGCGTCCCCCATCCTGCTGCAACAACCTCGGGAGCCCCCGACCTTCCGTGGATCATCGGCTGAAGACCCTGAAACCTGGCTGGAGACATACGAGCGGATCGCGACGTTCAACAAATGGAGCGACGACGACAAGCTACGCCATGTCTATTTTTCGTTGGATGACGCTGCTCGGACCTGGTTTGAGAACAGAGAGACCACCCTGGTTACGTGGGACCTTTTTCGTGAAAACTTCGTGAGGACCTTCACGAGTGTCGTACGAAAGGAGAGGGCAGAGGTTCTCTTAGAAACCAGGGTGCAATTGCCGAACGAGAACATCGCGATCTTCACGGAGGAGATGTCTCGTCTCTTCCGCCACGCCGACCCCGACATGTCTGAAGAAAAGAAAGTTCGGTTCTTGATGCGGGGTGTCAAAGAGCAACTATTCACCGGATTGATGCGCAACCCGCCCAAGACTGTCGCCGAATTTCTTTCCGAGGCCACAACGATCGAGAAGACGCTTGAAATGCGCGCCAGGCAATACAACCGCCGTGCCCTGACCAACTACGCCGATGCTCAAGCTCTAGGCGCCGACGACCTGCGCGAGACCATCAGAGCAGTCGTTCGCGAGGAGCTGCAGAAGCTCTTACCCAGGTCGCAGCCTCAAGTGGCATCTATCGCCGCCGTCGTCAAAGAAGAAGTTCAGCGCTCACTTGGAGTTCCTGATGTGCAGCCGCAATCGCCGCAACCCCAGCCGGAAGCGCTGACTTACGCCGCCGTTGCCCGTCGTCAAGGCCCTCCTTCACGCTCGCACCAGGGCCAAGTAACGCCGCAGTTCCGTCGCCCACCGCCGCCGCCGCAGCCAGCACGCCCGCCCGTCACCCAGCGCAGCTACCCGAGAAAGACGGACATTTGGCGCGCCCCCGACCACCGCCCGCTCTGCTATCACTGCGGGGAAGCTGGTCATGTCTACCGCCGATGCCCATACCGCGAGATGGGCCTACGAGGGTTCGCCGTCAACGCGCCGCGTCCACAGCTTGGCGAGCGGCCACGTGACATCGCCGACTACCTCGCCGGAGCCCAGTGGCAACCACGACGACCCTCACGCTCGCCGTCACCAGGACGTTACCTGTCGCCGCAGCGCCGACCATACACTGGCCCAGCCCGGGGCCGGTCCGTGAGCCCCTATCCGGGAAACTAAAGGCAGCAACCGATGGAGGTGCGGTTGCTGTACGACGCAATGCCGAAGATCCTCCGACGCCGCCGACGACGACGATTCGCGATTCATCACGACGAGATATCAGCACGCCGCCTAGCAACAGCCTTGACAACACTTCGCCGCCGAAAGAAGACCTTCCGACGCGACGTAGCAGCAGCAGAGCAAGCCGACGCAGCCGTGATCCGACGCCACGAATTAACCGCAACGCCAGACGCCGGTCTACCGATCTAGACGTGCTCATCGATGGCCATAACGTCACCGCTCTCGTCGACACTGGAGCCGACTATTCCGTCTTCAGTGGCCCGTTCGCCGCCAAGTTGAAGAAGGTGAAAACAGCCTGGCAAGGACCCGATATCCGGACAGCGGGAGGCCACCTAATAACGCCGACTGGAATCTGCACAGCGCGAGTCACGGTAAACAACCGCACTTACCCGGCGAGCTTCGTAATCCTGCAGCACTGCTCCAGGGATGTCATCCTAGGCATGGACTTTCTAAATCAACACGGTGCAGTCATCGACTTAAGGTCCAAGTCGATAACGCTTTCAACGCACAACGCGATACCACCGCATACAAGCATAAGTTACCATGCCTTGAATGTGCTTGAAGAACAAGTCACCGTTCCGCCTCGCTCCAGCGTAATGATTTCCGTCGGCACCGAAGTGCCTGCAGACATGGAGGGCGTCATTGAGGGCGATCATCACTTACTGCTCGACCGTGAAATTTGCGTCGCTAGAGGCATAGCTGAGCTACGTGCAGGGAAAGCAACGGTGATGCTCACGAACTTCAGCCCCGAATACAAGCACATTAACAAAGGCACCACGGTCGCCTACATCGACGAAATAGTACAAGCCAGCAGTGCTTTCGCCTTCACGGATTCCAGTGCACCCGCAACGACGACTATAATACCCGAACCAACTTTCGACGTCAATCAGAACCTTCCCAGGCATAAGAAAGAACGACTAAAAGCTCTGCTCCTGCAATACAAGGATTGCTTCTCGTCGTCGTCAAAAGTTCGACAAACCCCTGTCGCCAAGCACCGCATCATAACCGACGAAAATGCCCGCCCATTGCGTCAGAGCCCGTACCGAGTTTCGGCGCGCGAACGCGAGGCCATAAGGCGACAAGTTGACGAAATGCTACGCGACGACATCATCCAGCCGTCCAAGAGTCCGTGGGCGTCCCCCGTGGTGTTAGTGAAGAAGAAGGATGGAACCCTACGTTTCTGCGTCGATTATCGTCGCCTCAACAAGGTCACGAAGAAGGACGTATACCCCCTCCCACGGATTGACGACGCCTTGGATCGACTGTACAATGCAAAGTATTTTTCGTCGATGGACCTCAAAACCGGCTACTGGCAAATCGAAGTCGACGAGAGGGATCGGGAGAAGACGGCCTTTATAACACCAGACGGACTGTTTGAGTTCAAGGTCATGCCGTTTGGTCTTTGCTCGGCACCTGCGACTTTCCAACGCGTCATGGATACAGTACTGGCAGGCTTGAAGTGGCAGACTTGCCTCGTCTATTTGGACGACGTCGTTGTGTTTGCCTCAAGCTTCGAAGAACACCTGCGGCGCCTTGAAACAGTCCTTCAAGCAATCAAAACCTCCGGACTCACGTTAAAGCCAGAAAAGTGCCGCTTCGCGTATGAGGAGCTCTTGTTTTTAGGCCACGTCATCAACAAGTCTGGAGTGCGCCCCGACCCTCAGAAAACTGCGGCCATCTCCAACTTTCCTCTGCCCGCTGACAAGAAGGCAGTGCGTAGATTTCTTGGACTGTGCGCCTATTACAGGCGCTTCGTCAAGGATTTTTCACGGATCGCAGAGCCACTGACGTATCTCACGAAGGCCGACGTCGAGTTCAAGTGGGAGACGCCGCAACTCGAAGCATTTGAAGAACTGAAGCGACGCCTGCAATCGCCGCCAGTACTTGCGCATTTCGACGAAAACGCCGATACCGAAGTCCACACCGACGCAAGCAGCGTAGGACTCGGCGCCGTGCTTGTGCAGAGGACTGATGGACTAGAAAGGGTTGTAAGTTACGCTAGCCGGTCGCTATCGAAGGCGGAAGCAAATTATTCCACAACAGAAAAGGAGTGCCTCGCCATCATCTGGGCTACATCAAAGTTTCGTCCCTACCTCTATGGCAGGCCCTTTAAAGTTGTGAGCGACCACCACGCCTTGTGTTGGCTAGCTAACTTGAAGGATCCTTCAGGTCGCCTCGCACGATGGAGTCTGAGACTTCAAGAATTCGACATCACCGTCGTTTACAAGTCCGGGCGAAAGCACTCTGACGCCGACTGCTTGTCTCGCGCCCCCGTCGAACCGCCGCCACAGGACGACCAGGATGACGACACTTTCTTGGGACCAATCAGTGCCGACGAATTCGCCGAACAACAGCGAGCCGACCCGGAACTAAGGAGCCTTGTAGACTACCTGGAAGGCAAGACCGTCATTGTGCCGAAGGTGTTCAGGCGAGGATTGGCGTCGTTTTCTTGCAAAACGACATTCTCCTAAAGAAGAACTTCTCGCCTGTCCGAGCCAACTACCTCCTCGTGGTACCCTCAGCATTGCGTCCAGAGGTTCTGCAAGCTCTCCATGACGACCCAACGGCTGGACATCTCGGTTTTTCACGCACTCTCGCGAGGATACAAGAAAAATACTACTGGCCTCGCCTCTCTGCCGACGTCGCCCATTACGTAAGGACATGCCGAGACTGTCAGCGACGCAAAACACCGCCGACAAGGCCAGCCGGACTTCTACAGCCAATCGAGCCACCTCGCCGACCGTTCCAGCAGATCGGGATGGACTTACTGGGGCCTTTTCCGACGTCGACGTCCGGAAATAAATGGATCGTCGTCGCTACGGACTACCTCACCCGCTACGCCGAAACAAAAGCCTTGCCCAAAGGCAGTGCCGCCGAGGTAGCCCGATTCTTCGTTGAGAACATCCTCCTGCGTCACGGTGCCCCAGAAGTCCTCATCACCGACAGAGGCACGGCCTTTACGGCAGAACTAACTCAAGCCATCCTGCGGTACAGCCAGACAAGCCATCGCCGCACCACCGCCTACCACCCGCAGACGAATGGCCTCACCGAGCGCCTAAATAAGACCATCGCCGACATGCTGGCAATGTACGTCTACGTCGAACACAAGACGTGGGATGCCATCCTTCCGTACGTGACCTTCGCATACAACACGGCCGTGCAAGAAACGACGCACATGGCGCCGTTCAACCTGGTCTACGGAAGGAACACGGCAACGACGCTTGACGCCATGCTACCAGACGTCGCTGACGAAGAAAATCTCGACGTTGCCACTTATTTGCAGCGTGCCGAAGAAGGTCGACAGCTCGCCCGACTGCGCATCAAGAACCAGCAGAGGACCGACAGCCGACACTACAACCTTCGACGACGCTACGTCGAGTACCAGCCCGGTGACCGTGTTTGGGTCTGGACTCCGATACGCCGACGAGGACTTAGCGAGAAGCTGTTACGTCGCTATTTCGGACCATATAAGATCACCCGACGTATTGGCGCACTGGACTATGAGGTCGTGCCAGACGGCATTTCGCAATCACAGCGGCGCCGGGCACGACCTGAAGTCATCCACGTGGTGCGTCTTAAGCCTTTCTACGCCCGCTGACAAACTTAGGTACTTTGTTATTTTGTTATTGTTTTTTGTTATTTTGTTTATTACGCATGGTTTTGTTTTCGCTTTTGTGTTTGTTTGTAGCATCGGGACGATGCTTTTTAAGGGGAGGGTATTGACACGTACACATGTTTATCTTTCACTGGTACATTGGCTGACAAATGTTAAACGTTATCGCTCGGCGCAGGACGCGCCTGCATTGGAAGCTTCTCGGACGTTATCGATGCTTCTATCCGTCGTCTGTGGTCACCGACGCCCATGTAATCTGATTGTATGAGCGACGCGAATTGTCTAGAACTTTCTGGAAGACACGCGGGCATCAGGGATTAATCTAGAACCTTCGATGACTCAGGTATAAAAGCCGACGCGTTTCGCCGCTGATCAGATTTTCGACGATCGCCGACTGTGTTCGCCGCTATCGTTGTGCTTTGAGTGTACCTTGCTTTTGTGGGCACAGGTTCGCCCAATAAACAACCAGTTTCGTCGTACACAGTTTTACGACTGTTTTCTTCAGCGTCACTACTACGTGACAATATCTTATCACCATCAAAAATCTAATCAAACCACTTACAGGTTTAACTGCCGAATACCTTTGTGTTATCACGACTTATCGTACATTTATTTATTTATTCATTCATTCATTCATTCATTCATTCATTCATTTATTCATGATACCTCAAAGGTCCCAGAGTGGGACATTACCAGGGGGGTGGGCACGTAGAAAAATGGCGGGACAGATTAGGTGGCGTGACTTCAATATGGTCTTCAATATGAGTTTTTAAAAGGGAAATGGCGGTGTTGAGGGCGATGTCAGAAGGAAGGGTATTGCATTCTCGGGCTGTGTGCACAAAAAAGGAACGCTGATACGTGGTGGAATGGGCGCGTGGTAGATACGCAGGATTGGGATGCGTATGGCGGGAGAAACGATGCGCTGGAATGATGATTTGGTTACCTGTAGGCAGCGAATGAAAGAACCTAAAAAATAAAAAAAGACGAGCACTTTTGCGGTGGGAGGTGAGCGAGGGAAGACACAACCGTGATTTTAAGGCTGAGACACTTCTATTATAGGAGTAGTCAGAGAGAATTAACCTGGCAGCACGGTTCTGAACCGATTCAAGGGAATTAATCATATTAACCTGGTGGTTGTCATAGATAGCACTGGCATATTCTAGTTTAGAACGGATTAGAGCTTTATATGCAAGTTCATTTATTCATGATACCTCAAAGGTCCCCGAACGGGACATTACATGAGGGTCTGCGCGGTGGTATGTTCGTGAAAGTGACCTCGGTCGAACGTGCAGGGCCATTTCAGTGCCAATAGAACACTTAACTGAATTTTTTCTAAAGGCCTGTGTCACTTCTGCTTTATAGATTTTATTTTCAGGCGGTTTCTGAATAAGGGCTACCCTACTACTTGTTTCCCGGCAGCAGCAAGAACAGCTGATATTTTATATTTTGAAGAAATGAAGACCACCTTATTGTGACGTGTTCCGACAACTTGAACTCCGGTTTTGCTTACGTACTCGAAAAACCGCTACTGAATACTCGCTTTCTCCCAGTTCCTGTGCTTTATACACGGCATTTAGTTGTTGATCCCGGTATCCTCAGTAAACTATGCGGGACATGGTGTTAATATTTGTTCGAAGCACGAAACAATACCCTAATGACGAGCGATAAATGTTTTTTTCTGTGTAGGTTCATTGCAAGCCTTTGTAGAAAGTTGTATATTGAAGTGTTCAAGGGTGCCATACCGCCGCTTTTCCTGACTCCTAAAACAATTGCATCAGATATGGACTTGAAATTCCATGAAAATAGGGAGAATTTTAAGCGCAGTGCGTTGCGACAATCCCACTTTCCTGGTTTACATGCGAGTGTTGCAGATAATTACTAAACCCTTGTTTTCCCATTTGTTCCTGTGCACCATACGGGATGCGTATAGGTTGCTTCTCCGGTGTCCTCGGTGAGCTAAACAAGGCATCTTGTTTATATCTGGGGATAATTAAATTTTCTGACGAAGGAAGATGTGTATTGATGAATTACTGTTTTTATTGCGATAGCAATTATATGGACACTTCAACCGGATTTCTGCCGTCGGCGTCGTCGTCGCCGTCGCCGTGAGGTTCCCTATAGATAAAATCTTCGCCGCGCGCCGTATGCCCGAGCGGCGGAAGCGTGCGGGGACGCGCGCTATCACGGAGACCGAACGCACTCAATCTCCCACGCGCCAGCAAGGAAGCGGGAAGCCAGCGACGGAGGGAGCAGTGGGGGGGGGGGGGGGGGGCGCACTTCTACTCTGCCAACGACCACGCTCGTCGCTCCGCCCGCACAGTCTCTTATCTCCCCACGGCTCTGACCTTTATGCGCCGTGCATTCGCCGGTCAGTTTCCGTTGAAGCGATAGACCGCACGTACCTTCGCCGCTGCGGCGTATGGGCTTGCTGCCAGCGTTTTGACAGTCGTTGTCTGCAGTCATTCAGTGTGATCTATTCATGTTTGTTTGTGCGCGCTCACACCACGCTTGTTCATTCAGTTAGTAATAGTCGGGCCACATTTTCCAACGCACGCTACACATGCAATGCTGCCCGGATCGGCAGTGCAGCTCTACAGGTGTGTCCCTTCGCACGCGCTGCCCACCGGAAGCGCTTCTCATCAACACCACCGTTTCACACGCGCCTTCTCGTGGTCATCGAGTCTCTCTTCATGTCGGTCTACTTACGCCGCAGCACACCTGCTTACTTAATCTGCTCATGTTTACTACAATTTATATTGCTACCAAAGCCGCTCACCTTACTTCGTATGACATTGTTGTGTTGCTATCGCATTCATTGCTTCGCCCTTGGGGCGAAACTGTGACATTTTTTTTACTTTCTAGCAAGAATTGCTTCAAAGCATTACACGGGACAAGGTTTAAAACGGAACACTAATACACGGGTAACTTTTCAAATTATGCGATGTAATTACAGGAAACTGAAACCTTTAGTGCAACTGTCCGAAAAAAAAACAAAAAAAAAACAGCTTCACTAAAAATCGGGTTGTAATTCACCAAGCTTGCACACCTCTGCCGTCGTTTTATTTTTAGTATAAAAAGTAATTTATGTTGATTGTACTTCGTTCTGTGTAACCTCGACAGTACTATTACCTTAACTAGCGATACAGTTATGCCGTAGACTTAAACACCAAGTAAAATTCTTTAATTAGTAAATTGACTGCAACAAATGTGCATTTTTTGTGAGCTGCACTGCTGCTACTGGGTTGGATCAGGGACCTCTGGGCACTCAATGCCATTTGTCCCTGCATCACATATAGATTTATAGCGACAAGAAATAAATGCGAATTCAAATAATTTTTCGGGCCTCGATGGTTCACCATGTGTTATTGAGAAATATAGGTCTATTGTTACAAATAAAAATACCTGACAGATGCATTTCCAGGCTTCTTCAATTATTATAATAATAATTCAATATATATATATATATATATATATATATATTCTTACGGGGTGTGTAGAAGGCGTTTATTGCAGGGAGCCGTAGGGCAAGTGGATGTCGGTACTACACGTCGTCCTTTCAAAAATTTTGCGAACATTTTGTTCAATGGTTTCTTCGTACTTGTGGCAAGTATACTTGCTTTGGGTACCGGGACATCGCGGTTTGCACTTGAATGAAATGGCTGATTCACTCGCACGAGCATCCCTTAATGGCCCTGTCATATCTGTTTCGCCGACATCAGCTTATATCACCGCGGCTAGGTACAGAAATTTCTCTATATCGCAAAATTCCGCAAAATCTATTTTAACATCGTCTTCTGATTTCCACCATCCTTGCTTCTCATGGAATAATCATTGGTGTACATCAAGGCAATTGGAAGTTTCCATTGCAAAATTGAGATGCCGTATACCGCCACTACTTACACAGGTCTGGTCTCGCTGTATCCCCTTTATGTTCTTTTTGCAATGAATCCGAATCCATTGAGCATTTTTTTTTCCTTTCGTGCCGCCGATTTTTAAGAGAAAGAAAAATCTTAGAAATTGCATTTCGAAAACTTGGCTTATTATTAACCTCACCAACCATTCTCTCCTTTGGGGCAACTTCACTGGGACACAGTCACAGGGATGCTTTTCTTGCAGTTTACAATTTCATTAGAGATACAAAAAGATTACCTTGCTGAATTTCTAGAATTATGAATTATTCCTATTATTTCACTTCTTTATGACAAAATTGCTTTATCTCAAAATGAAGATTAAATCTCAAATTGAGATTAAGTTTTTGTAACATTTCTCATAAACATAGGTGCAATTAACCGCCTGCTTCTTGGCCAATCTCCCGTAGTGTGTATGCGCCAAAGTTTAGGAAACAAGACAAGACGTCGTCCTTCTCTTCCTCGCTGCTCTCATCATGTTGTTGTTGCTGCTGCTGCTGCCTCTCCACTACCTTGGACGCACTGTAACAATATGTATATATGAATTAATATTATAAGTGAAAAAGCCCGGGTAACACATGGTGAACCATCGAGGCCCGAAAAATTATATATATATATATATATATATATATATATATATATATATATATATATATATATGGAGAGAGAGACAGCCTCACCGCCGCTGATCGCACGACGCGCCGATATCGTCGCTAGGCCTTTTCCGGTTCCCTTCAAAGCTAAAGCGGACAGCGCTTCGAAATGAATTACCGACGCTCAAAAGCCGCAATATTTTATTCTCGTTGTTATCGCTCTTCGCAATAATTGTACACAAAGAAGAAAAATACGCTGATATTTGGCTACGATGCGAGCACAGCCGAGCCGGTCGTCTCCCGTCGGTAGCCGTGCACTCAGCTGCAGCCGATGTTTTCGTTGCCGGTGGCGGAGGCGCGCAGCTTCGCGGTCGTCGATTGGCGCGTTGATCGTGCAGTGGGCGGGGCGCCGGCCCAACTGCCGTTTACTTCGGACACCTCTCGCGCGGCAGACGGGAGGCTGTATCGTAGTCCGCATATGTGCCGCTAGCATGGCTAGCGTGGACGTGCCTTAACCGGAAGTAGGCAGTGTTTTGAGAAACGCGTTGGTGATGACGTATGTCACGTGACATTTGGAGCAGCAATCGGCGGGGAGGAGAGACCAGCCGTTGCGAAGGAAAGAGCGAAACGAGCGAGGGCCGTTTTTCGATCATCAAACGCGTGTAATGGCACGTACACACTAGCGGCAAAACGCACGCGGCGCGCCGCCGGCAGCAAGACGCGCGCCGCGAAAGCAGCCGCGAAACGGGTTTTTCTTGCCGCGGCAGGGATCGCTCCTGGACCGATTTTTTGCGGTTTGCCGCGTGCCGCGGATGAAGGAGACCAATGAGAGCCGCCCGCTTCCGTGACGAGCGCGCGGGAAACTTCTGCCATGCGGACCCGCCCGACCGCTTGTTTCGTACTCGCGTACGCACTATCATCTGCACGCGTCAATTCCCGAATAGTTCGAGAAGGGGAGAGGAGTGTAGTCTGTCACGTGATTGCCGCAGCGGTGCGCCGCCGGTTGGTGTAGCCTAAAGCCCCTATATTTATAAAAGTAGCGCCATCCACTTCTCTCCTCCTCCGTTCCACTATCGCGCTCGGCGCGACCAGCGCGATCGAGGCGAGATATCGACAGTGGCGCCGCCTGCGTCGGGCCTGCCGTGGCAGACGACAGCTAACGCGCTACCAGAGGAAATCCGAGGAAAACTTCGATCGCGCCCTGCGGAGACGTTTTTGAGGCGCGATTTTGCTTCGTCAGTCAGTAACTGGTCTTAATAATGCCGTTTTGGAAGTAGCAACGCGACGATGCGAGACGGCGCAAATATCAAGTGTGCAGCAAGCGTTTGCGCACGCCGGATGGTAAACAAAAAAAGCCTTTTGCCCTCGCCTTGTTGGTTGCGGCAACTTAAGGCGCAGCAGCATGCCATCACAACGAAGTTCTTGTCCCTAACACGTTTGATCCGTTTGTGCGTACAGAACTTTCGTCGCACAGGCCCGAGAATGGCAGTCGGAGCGCGCTGGAAAGAAAAAAATATACAAAAGCGCGACGCGAACTTCCACGTGACACGGATTGGCCAATGGGGGAGCGGAGGAGGCTGGGGCGACAGGAGGCGGCTAAGAGAGGGCGAGGAGGAAGCGCCGGGGTGAGCGCGGTGGCGGCAAGATCTAAGAATGGCGCTACTTTTATAAATATAGGGGCTTTAGTGTAGCCGCCCTGCCGCTGCTGCGTTTTGCCGCCGGCGTATGCGTGCTGCAGCGTATGCGTGCTGCATGTTGCAGCACGCATACGTTGAACGTTATTACGATGGCAGTAACAACCTCAACGGAACTTCCTGAAGTTCACTGTAGCGCTTTACTGCAAACATAGCACAAGCAACAGGATCGCGTTCTCTTCACACAAACAAGCCGACCCTCATCTGAAAAAAAAAAAAAAAAAGAGAACTTTCTCGAGCAAGATGTTGAGAACACGACAATTGCCGTTGTCGCAGCTTATGATAAGATTCGCAATCCATGTGGCTCTTCGGCGCCGCAAAACTGCAAAACGCAGCATAATTGCACGGCCGTGCGGAGTTTCGTTGATGGTGGCGCGCACCTGATCGCAGTGCGAAGGCTACGGCGTCTGCTCCGACGCTCCGACCTCCGTACGAGGTTTCCGGCGCTCGCCCCTGGGTGTCGCATGAATTGCTGGAGTCGCGAAAACAGTGTCTAGAATAGAGTGTACTAGAATATGACCATTGTCTAGTACACTCTAGTCTATAATAGGGGAAGTGTGCAGACCGCGCCGCTGGCTCTGAGGCCGCTCCGCGATTCGCCGAAACGAAAGGTCCACGGAGCGCTGACACCCGCTTACACGTAACTTACACGTCCGCTCGCCGCGAAATCGTCTGCTCACCGCGTAGTAAATCGGCCGAGCTTGGCGACGGGTCTTAAGTTCCGCTACGTTTTTTCTGTGACTTGCACATGCATACATTCTTTTTATTCGCCAACATATGTGTCGTGCCAATGTGAATGAAGACTTTTGTAAAGTGATCTTTTTCTTTCGCCGTGAATTTCGTTTTTGCAGAACGCTCTCGGATCTCGCGCTTCTTTATATATACCCCGCGGCTTCTTTAACATGCTGATACAGCACAATTTCCAAGCCCAACTGCAACGGATCGCAAGCGCATTAAAATTTGTGGCGTTTAGCCGAAGTGGGGTTACGATGGCGCTATCAAGAGTGACGCACTTTGGCGAGTACGTGGCGTACGAGCAAAAAAAAAAAAAATTATGGTGTTTTACGTGCCAAAACAAGGATCCGATTATGAGGCACGCCGTAGTGGGGGACTCCGGAAATTTTGGCCACCTGGGGTTCTTGAACGTGCACCTAAATCTAAGTACACGGGTGTTTTCGCATTTCGCCCCCAGCGAAATGCGGTCGCCGTGGCCGGGATTCGATCCCGCGACCTCGTGCTCAGCAGCCCAACACCATAACCACTGAGAAAAGCTGGCAAGTTCGCTTCGGATAGAGCGAACTGTTGAAATACGATCTGGTGAGAGTTGTATATTTGTTTAAATGTTTATTTGCTGTAATTGTTCTTGCTGTTTTTCTTCTATGATCAAAGCACAGATCTCTGCTTTAAAAAAATCATTTTTATTCTAGAAATAATTGACACTAAAATATAGAACAAAATCCTAAATTGCAGCTGGCACTTTGGGTTTTTTTTCAATCGGGACAAACATAGTGCACACTATTTTTAAAAGGCTGGCTTTCTGCATCAAACAAGTAAGGACATGGGGTAGATCCAACATGAGTTACTGCCATTCAAGTTGTTCTTAGTTTCAGGTGCTTCCTTCTTTCACTTGCTGAAGGTTGATCTTTATTGAGGGACTTGGTAAAAAATGAAGCCTAGTGAGACTAAATGAACTTCATTATGTTGTTTGTCAGTTCCTCTTGGTGTGCCTGACAACCGACACGGGGCACATTCTGCATGATGTGAAGAACTTCCATCATACTGTCTCGGTGAAGCTTGTTCCAACTGAATCACGTTGTGAACACATCTTCTAAAGCTTCCACAAATGCAAATAGCTGGACTGAAGGATACAAAAGACCTCCTTGATCGCAAAAAGCTGTAAAGGAGGAGAGACCCTCATCTGCGTCTTCAGCAGATGTTAAAAGCTGATCGAAACATTCCCGACACTTCGTAACCATCACCATCTTTACTTGCTCTTCTTTCGGCACACCGAACGACAACTTTTCCTTGCATGATTTGTACCCGCTCTTGCAGCCGTGTACAAAACAGTGACTCTGCCGTTGGCTCATCGCGCCTTCTCAAAGTAGCATTTCCAAAACAGAAAAACAACGCAAAAAGCCCTCACCACATACGCAGTCGAGGATCCAAGCACACAGAAGTATGCGTTTCACGCGGCGGCCTGACGTGTAAGTAGGGTGCCTCGATGCCAGCGCCGCCGTTCAGGGTGGTGCCAACCTTTGACCGCCCCCGCGCCGCCGCTTTCTCGCTGCGACGCCATATTGTGTCACAGCGAGCCGTTGCGATTGCTTGGTGCCGGTGCTGAGTTCGAGGCACAGTGCGCGCGGATGCTTCGCGGACGCTTCTACTTGCTAGACAGTGTTCAGCCGCATGACTGACAAGCTATCAAGTGCATCGTGTCGACATGACGGGCTGTTGTGTTCCCAAGTGCGCCGGATCGACGCGTAAAGGACTGCGTTGTTTTCGCTTCCCCCGGCACCCAGAGCGACGGAAGAGATGGGAAGCCCAAGTAACGCGCGATCACTGGAAGGCAACAGATAACTCCTGCATTTGCGAGGTAAGTGTCAAGAATGTTTAGACTACCGCACCGTGTTTTTCATTTAAATAAGAAAGTATTCTCTGATCCTCGCTCACGTACCTACGTTCGCTCACGAACTAAGTAAGCACTGCACCGATGCTGTCTGAGTAGCGTATGGTTTGCGAGCGCACGTCGCATAGGCTTTTTTCGTTTTGATGGGCGCAGTCTGTACCCTTATTTTAAGGACTGACGAAGATGCTTAGCCGCGAAATAGTCTTACATTAGCTACGAATCGTCACGTAAGCCACCTATTTTCCTTTTTCACGGGAAGCACACATCGTGTGTGTCTCTTGTTTCTTTTTTTTTTTTTTCGATACTGGTTATTTGGGACTAAAGAACGCAGTGCTTCGTCTGGGGAGAGCGGCTGTTTTGTACGTGGTAAGCAAAACATTGTGATTTTCTCTGATTTCTCAGGAGATATCTTGCGGACCTCAGGGTGTTACGTTACATAGCTGATTTTTTAGACTTGTACATATTTGTAGCGTGGTGATCGTAAGCCGATGGTCATTCGTGCTCATTCCCGATCGTAGTGGGTACTGTGACGGTCTTTAAATGCCTGTGCACGGTATGCGCAGGTGTAGTAGAGTTAAGGGGCATCATGGGACCAAAATGTTTCGGCGCTTTCTGGCATGGTGTCTGTTGTAGCCTGTGCATTTCTTCGAAACGTGTGAAGCGAGGTAATACAGCATTGCTTTTGCTAAAATTTATTTTTAAGCACTCTAATGGGTTCTCTGTATTTACAAGGCAACTTTTCATATCAATAATCACTTTTGTTGTTTTACCTGTACTTAGAAGCACTTTGAAGATGACCAGTACGAGGGAAATCGACAAGATGGGCGCCGTCTGTTAAAGTCAACAGCCCTACATCATCATGGACTATATTTTCGAAGTGAAAAACATTGCTAATCTGTATTTGACTGTCTTAGTTTCATTTACGGTTTTTGTACGTGATATGTATGCAGTGTTGTTTATTTTTTCAATGTAGTTATCAGTGTTCTAATGGTTATTTATGAAATGTTCTGTACTCGCCATCGATGTGTTTGGCTGATGCGACGTATTCGATGGTAGCTGATGTATGTATTCTGGCTGGATATCTTGATTAATATTACCCGCGGTTGCGTTTTCTTCTTTGCATTCGTTTTCGATTTATATTGTGTGTAATAAGGTTGATGTACTCACTTGAACCCCCCCATGTAATGAATAAATTAAAAAAACTCTCTCTATCCCGAATTGTGTGTCGAGCCTACCTTGCGAATTAATTTTTTTATCTCGTCTTTCAACATAACCTTCAGGCGCCACAGTACATATAATTTTTCATGTACATATCTCTTTCATGATTGATTGTACTAGACATTATGAGTAATTGTATTTTGTGCATCGTTTGATTTCTTGTGTGTACTACGCAAGATTGACACAGACAAGTTACGTTACATTTTTCTCTACAGCACTAACTAAACCTTATTTTCACATCGCAGTTATTTTTACACCAGCTTAATCCTGTCAGCACACAGTTTTGTGGGCAAAGAAAGCAAAAATTGCGCGTAGATATCGTCAAATAATTGCAACGAACGCGAAGAGCACGCGCAACGCAAGGGAAACTAACCGCCGTGAGCGAGTGGCTGGCTACGGTAAAGGAGGCGTGACGTGTAAACTAAAATACAACAGCGAAAAAGAAAAACTTCCACACACAGGGGGTCGCAAACCTTATATACCAAGCATCGAAGCGCAAAAAAAAGTAGTGCGTATTTTAAACATACACACGGCATATTAAATGTGATTGAATTAGGCAACTTGGGGCATGTTCCCGGCGCCATACATTTACGTCTTCGACCTTCGACGAGTTAACGGCTATTGGTTATAAAGATATGCAGATGGGACACCGATAAAAAAATCCTCATCAAGGCAAAGCATTTGGAAGCGCGCCGCGAGTAACACTTTATGAACGCAAGCGTAGCTGAGTCTCAGCTCGTGTGACACAATATGGCGGCGCCAGCGGGGTTGTCTCCACCCTGGACGGCGGCGCTGGGCATCGAGGCACCCTACGTGTAAGCGAGGGAACACGCCATCTAGCGGGAGCATCGCCAAGCGGCGTCAACGCTTCCCATACGCGCCGCTTGGCGGTAATCACGCTTCACGTATTCTAGGCACTGTAGTCGCGAATGCTGCGCTCGCCCTCTTTTGCCCCCAGCAATATGGCCGCCGCTGGCCTCGCTCCTGTAGGCGGCCGCAGCGGCTGCCGCTTCACAATTTTTAGTAAACAACCTCCTTGTTTACTACTTGGCCGCAATCCGCCATGCGTATCGAGAATAGAGCTATGATAGAGCCCTATGTAACTGAACGAGAACAACCAGACAGAACATAATTAATTTGGAACGTTTGCCTGTGTAATAGCGGATGTGTAAACCACCAACCCCAGCCCTTTCGGTAACAAATACAGATCTCAAAGGCCATGCTTTTATGCTAGTCAATAGCCGGAAGCAATCGCGAGAATCACAATAGAAGACTGCTTTGAACACCGTGTTTTCAGCATCACAATCACTTGCGGCATTTGCAGCTAGCAAATGGTGCGCCTCTGAGTTTTGTGATCTTTCTTTTCTTACTCAGGCAACCGACGCTAGGGCATGGAATCCATTCCCCTGCGACGGCTCTCTACGGGTGCATTGAATCTCAAAGGCTATCCTTTTACTGACTGCGTGTGAGCTATGTGGAGGCGGAATACGTCATAGACGCCAAGTTCTGAACACCGTTTTGATGCGTAAATCAAAATCAAGGATGATCATTGAATGGCCGAAATGAAAAGGCAACAGCAGCAACATTGCGCGAAAGGAAAAAGAAACGAAAAGACCGTTCCCTGCGCTATGGTGTACTGGAATAGGGCAGTGTGTCGTCCGGGGGCGAAAACGTGCCTCTTTTTGCGAGGACGGCCTGGGCTGTTGAATCACCCCACCACGGTCGAAGAAGATAGGTGATCCGACGGCGGCGCGAGGCAGGCCCAACCACAAGGAACGGATTTCCGACGGATTTTCGGCGTCGGCGCCGGCCGGCGGCACGCGGCGTGGACGCTCAACGAGGTTTATTGACGGCTCTCAACCACAAGAGACTCCCGGCGTCGACGTATTCCAAGCGTGGCGCGATGTGGCCAGATCCTTGGTCCCGAATTTAGTCGGTCAGTTTGCAAAATGTTGCGCTAACAGAACAATTGTTTTTACTAAGCAAGGACTTCTTGTACTTTTAAAACTTCATAAAAATTGTCCGTAGCTCTAGTGCAAACATATACGCTGGTTGTCTGTGCTGAAAAACGTAGCACCAGTCGCATAGCACGGATAGCATCACCAGCAGCTTCTGTTCCTAGCAAAATACTTTCCGCTAAATAACATGACGCGTAAATTCTACATTGTATGAAAAACTACATCTGCTGTCGAACGTGAAACACGAACGAGAGCTCCAATACTTGTCGAGCTCAGCTGCAGTGCACGGCTACCGGCGGCAGACGACCGGCTCGGTTGTGCCCGCATCGCAGCCGACGGCGCCGCTAATATCAGCGCATTCTCTACTTTGTGTATAATTATAGCGAAGAGCGACAACAACGGTGAGAAAATATCGCGGCTGGTGAGCGTCGGTGATTCATTCCGAAGCGCCGTCAGCTTAAGCTTTCGAGTGAGCCGGAGAAGGCCTAGCGACGATATCGGCGGCGCCGAAAGATCAGCGGCGGTGAGGCTGCCGTCGGTGCCAGGGTGACCACCCCTCGGTCACTGATTGGCCACTTCGCTGTACAGCTGCAGCACAAATGGGTCCCGGTCCCATCCTGTCTACGGCAAGAAAATCTCGCCGCTCGCGAGCGAAACCACCGTCAAACGGCGACCCGCGAACGGCGTACGGCGAGTTGGCGTGCCGGTAACGTGGACGGGCCTTAAGTGTGCTCTTCGGCGTTCCTTGCATGTCCCTGTCTGGAAAGAGCATACATACATCAAGATACCGTACAAAGCTGCACCACTTGCAATGGCCGGAGCACGCGCGAGCGATCGGCTGTTTGGGACGCAGACGAGGCACAGGCACTCGCGGACGGCAACGCCGCAAGCTCGCTTTGTAAATGGCCTCTGAGCTCACTCACATGACACGGCGCAACATCTCGGAGGCTATATTTTGTTTGTCTCCTGCGACCGCCACTTCCGCCGTCAGCGCTGCAGTCTGGCCTGCTCTATGGAGCCTACGACGGCGGCGCCGACGCCGAAAATCCGTCGGAAATCCGTTCCTTGTGGTTGGGCCTCAAGGAGGTTATAAAAAAACTTCTGGAGTGGAGATGCCGCGCCGCGGCTGACGCCGGCGACCGCCATATTGCTCCGGGCAGAAAACATAGCTGCGCCGCTTGGGCCCTTGCGGTAGTTCGGCAGTTGCGGCCTTTATCCACTCAGTGCTTAGTTACGGTCTGCTGAGTGGTAGTCGTGCGCTTTTAAGGGAACGCCTGCGTCGCCTTCGGCTGCACGAATCGTGCGAAGCAAAAGTCAGGAGTAACGTTTCACGTCTAAGTAGCGCGAAAAAGCCTTCAATCGCTCGACCATTGCTGTGCACTATCTGCGTCGAGGAGCGCTGTTGTACCCGAAATCGACCATTTAACTGGCGAATATAGGCTGAAACAAGCTTTTTTTCTGCGTATGTTTGTGCGACAGGTTCCCGAAAGAGAAAACGCTGCGTGACGCATGGCAGCCCACTGCTCGCAGAGATGGCTGGGCGCCTAAAGATTCGGATATTCTTTGTTCGGTGCACTTTGAAGAGGGTTGTTTTGACAGGTCTGGTCAAACGACAAGGCTGCGACAGAGCAGCATTGCAACCATTTTTCCAGCGTTCCCCGCACATCTGCATAAAAAAGCGAGTTCGTAAGAAATGCTTGCTGTTCGTATATATTTTCGGTGCGCTTGCATATGAGATTCCGCTTGTCGAGAGGAATTATTTACTACTTATTTATATAAAATGATACACCTCTCAGACCTGGCGGACGTCGTAGCTGCGTCTCACAAGTTGACTGTTTATAATTACGTGCATAAATATCGGCACGCAACAGTTTCGCATCAAAACAAGAAGATAACTGACGTAACTGGTAAATAAAGAGTATTGCCAGTCACATATCGTGTGTGTAACAACACGATATGTGCCTGGAGCAACAACAGTTCTTGTGCATCCATGCTCATCCTATCTCGGCGTAATTTAGCTTAGGCTGGATCGAAAATATTACTGTTTTCTCAGATAAGGTGCTGTTGCATGCCTTCGTGTAAAGTTCTATACAAATCAGAGTTCATACAAATTCGTCTATTGTGGACTCACGATCTTTATAATATCTAAGCGCCATTATTCGTAGCTACTGAACCGTGCGCCTTAAGAAGTGACATCATCAGAATGCCTTTAATTTTGGCATTGGTGCAATTTTTTGGTTTTGCGCAGCCAAAAATATGTTTGTTTTGATGTGTTTGTATTTTATGTATATGCCTGTTGGGTATTATTTTCCTGTAGTATACACTGTGATGCGCCAGGTAGTTATGCAATATTTTATTCAATTTTTTCCACCATGTTGTTTTATGCCTATTTTTATCAAAATAGCCAGGAAGTAATAAAAATTTATTTACCACTTTACTGATTTCACCTTGTGCTTCGTGTCACTTCGGTAATGTGGCAAGCTGATGCGCATAAACGGCGTTACAGCTTCAGCCCACGTATTCTTGCATTGACAACTGTCTTGTGGATTTGGCCTTAACCTAACAAGACAAAGATTACTGGGGATTCCTAATGATACAACTAGGCGACATGAAAGCCCTAGCGTCGCTAACTCAATGATACGACGGCCGCTTTCCACCTCTTTTACGGAGTGGAGTCTTCGTCACTTTATTTCGTCACAATTTTTTCAGCAAAAAGTTACTATAAGTTCGCCTAATTCACCTCTCTGTGCATGTATTATCGCCGCAGTTCAATTGCGTAATCACTTTTAGACTGTTAAATGTGCCTTCCTCATCATTATCAACAAGCCCAGCACCGCATGTTCTTTCCATCATTACCTTTCGTTAAACTCCTATCACCCAGCTAAACCCCTCTTCCACCATTATTTACTCCTAATTCAACATTATTACAGCCTTAATACACTTAATTCACCTCTCTATATTCATTGTTACTTCAGTTCACATGCTTAATTAATATTGTATACTTAATAGTGGTTTTGCGCGCGCTATCGCCTCTTATCCTAAGAGGATCCTTTCGTGTCAACAACACGGTTTTGAAACGGTCTTGAGGCGGACACCCCACCATGAGTTATGCATAAAAGCCTGTCGCATTAAAAAAAACGTCTGTGCTAAATAAATCATAGTAATTCTCCCGCTTTCATCATAAAACACCACCACGAAAGCGCACTGGTTACGCTACCAGCGCGCAAGCAGCGCTCGCTCTTGCCCGGAGCAAGACGGCCGCCAATCGGTTTCCCAGGTTTTCAGCTGGTCGCATGGGCGCGCATAGGGGATCTCCACTCCAGAAGTTTTTTTTATAACCTCCTAGATGGATCTAGCCACCGTACCTCATCTAGCCACCGTACCTCATACCTCTCCTGAACACGTGCTGCCCCTAGCGGCGGCGCTCACTTCCGGTCATACGAAGTGGCCGCTCTCTCGCCCCAGCGCGGGCGCTCCGTCGGAGCACCTATTTCTTACACTGTGCACCCCAGTCTACAGCAGCGTCATCTGTCGCTGCAGCCTGAAGTCATTGCTGGCAAACGGAGCCATAACGGTACAACATATGACCTCTGGGATTCGCAGTTATGGCTGTCGCGGAGGTCATGCATGTCTGTTGAAGCTCGCCGTTGGCTTGCTGCGGTTTTTTCTGCCGCGTTCGCACTTTTTTTTTTTTTTTTGTGCGCGGCAAGCGTTAGGTTTCCAAGCCCCCCCTTTTTTTCTTTCTTTTTTCTCTACATTGAGGTTCCTCCACAATGATGAAAACAACTACGGGCTTCTTTAGATCGGGCACATTGGGAACATTGACTGCATTCTTGCCTTCGGCGCTCCTTTGCGGAGCGACATGTGCAAACGATAGCGGGTGCCTTCGTCACAGAACATTTTTTTTTTCTTCAGTGAAACCTGGCGACCGCTTTTATGGCTTATGCAACATGAAAGGAATTCCCTGCAACCCACCAGGCACTGTGCAGGTGCTCCTTCTGGGCTTCTTATCCTCGTGTTTCGCAATACTTTGATAACAAAAATATATGCGTGCTTACCGGACGGAATGAACAGATGAGTGTTTATCTCCTGAAACCGAAACACTGAGCAGACGATCAGGAACACTGCATGATCTGTGATTGGAAACGCGCAAGCTTAGATGGCGTTATTGACGTATTCTAACAGTTTGTATTAATTTTTTCTAAAATATAGTAATTTCAATTGCGTTTGAGAGCGTTTAACTTTATAAATGCAGAAAGTTTTGCACAACATAATTAAATTTCGCGCGCCAAGCACGCTGGTCGATTGCAGCGCTCACTGGTGGCGTCATCCCAGAAGCGTCCCTATGGTTTTCGCTGCAGACGGCACACTGACACTGCTTCATACCTCCGTGATAAAAGCACATGGCGATTTGTTGCGTCGCCTCGCGCTGGTAGCGGCAGCCTCTTGTATGTGTTCACGCTTTTTCGAGAGTTCTGTGACACTTATCAGGACGCCATGACGACTGTGGCTGGGACACGGAGATCGTGCAGTACACTTGGTGCACTCGTGCGTGTCACAACTGTGAACGTTGCCGCAGGTGACTTATGCTTTGTTCAAAAAGTTGTGCGTCTGCGGCCACCCATGCTCTTTCGGCGCCGGAGACAGCGGCGACTGCAGCAACGGTGACGGAAGTATGCCGCTTGGCAGCCTTTACAAAACGGTGGTGACTGCTAGAACCGTTCGCCTCCGTATCTGCTTTGTCAACGGCGCCAGGTGCAACAGGCGACCCTACCGGTACGTAGTGAGCCTTCTATTTTTCTTTTTTGTAACAACATTTTATAGTTTACTGAGTAGTTGATACGTGCATATTTTCGCTTGTCTGCACGTGCGCTGAAAGATAGGCTGGTGAGGAACGGTTCAAGGAGCTTCTGCTGGCATTCCGGTCAATTTCGCTTTTTGAAAGACGGATTCGCCTTCGCTGCAGTTATGTCGGGTGCTGCGGCTTTCGTAACGTGTGATACCGCGAACTTGTCTTGCGAACATGATGACATTGATAGTGCGCCAAGACAAAGTGAGATGCATGAAATAACATGCACAAACAAAATGCGCGGGAACTTGAGTACGGTAAGGTTCCGATTGGTGTAATCATGGAGGAAGGAACAAACCACAGAGTTTCTCACTATTATAGTGCCTAGGATATTGGCTAGTGTGCTGAGCCCCCCCTTTTCAGTTGGGGAGCGTGGCGCCGTCTGCAATGAATGCCCACGGTGGCAGGCAGGGGTCGCAGCCGTGTAGGTGGGTGGGATATCTGTGGAGAAGAATGTGAGAAGTTAGGATTAAAATTTAGCGTTAAAAAATCAGGTTTTATGGCATTCAATGAAAACAGTGGACAGTGTTGATTGAGGGCCAGGAAATACCTCGGGTGAATGAATACAAATACCTTGATATATGGATAAACGAAGGCGATAGATATCTGGAGACACAGGAGAAAACAATAACAGCAAAAGGGAAGAGAAATGCGGCCATAATGAACGAATGAATGAACTTTTATTTCCCTTCTTAAGAAAGGGGAGGGCCAGACGTCTGCAGGGTGATATCGGCTGGACAAATTTTGAAGGGAGGCTCAGAGTAAAATTGATTTTGAACGACTGAGAAAAATGGAAGAAAGTAGATGGGGGTGCAAGAGGTGTTCAGGTATTTGTACAGGCAAAACAATGACTCACAGTGGAGGAAAAGAACTAGGAAGCTTACCTGCAAATATGCGACCAGTATGGCCAGCAACACGGCAACAAAGAACGTCAAACGCAAAGTGAGAGAGGCTGAGACAAGGTTATGGGTGGTGGCAATGGAAATGAAACCTGCTATGACTAACTACCTCAAAGGAAATCTGGAAAGGAACAATTTATGAAAACTCAAAGAGAAGCTCCTTACTTTTCGAAGCGAGATCAAGAGGCCTTAGAACACGCAGTTATAAAGCGAAGTGCACCAAGGAAGAAGCCGCATGTGCTTGCTGTGGTATAGCTAGAGAAATGGTGAAACATGTTTTATTGGAATGTGGAGAAATCTACCCAGCTGCAAGTCTAGGCTCCTCTGACCTCCTTGAAGTCCTTGGGTTCAGGGATAGCACGGGCAAAGTAAACATGTCCGCTGTAGAGATTAGTAAGAGGTGGTTGGAGGTTTGGTGGCAGAAAAGTAGGGAGACCACAACAACAGAGACGTACAGAAACAGAGTTCCCAGTAATAGTTCAAAAAGGTTGATGCCTGAAATTCTTTTGTTGTGTGTTTCTAAAAAATAAAGGTAGGACATTAAGCAAAATAATAAGAGCTTTGTGGCGCAACCACCACCCCGTTTCAAAGGCGATGCTCATAGCATCCATCCATTCATCCGTGTAGAGCACGATGTAAGATATATATATACTCTTTAGGTGAGGACACTCGCCAGATGCGATCGACCAGATAAAGTAGCAAGCCACGCGCCGACTGGCCCGGTGACGGCAGCGGATACCTATTGGTAGTATGACACAACTTCAACACAGAAAACTTTTTATTGGTTTAATCTCCCGTTCGTATAACTGGCGCTTCGCAGGAAATCCGAAATGATTGAGTGACACGCGAAAGTAGGTCACCGGGTAGAGGGGAGAACTTGGGGGAGAGGGCATGCACGCGTTCCTTGTCCACGCAAGCTCTCGCCTGCATTCTAACTGAGGTTGCGTCGTTCCGCCGATAGGTATCCGCTGCCGTCACTGGCCCGATCGACGCATGCTGTTGCTACTTTATCTGGTCCAATCGCGTTTAGCAAGCAAGCCGAGAAGTGTCCCCACCTAAAGAGTATATATCTTACACCGTGGTGTAGAGTCACTGTATAGGCTTACTACGGGAACAGTTGTACGCAGGTCCGCCATCTTTCCTGGCAAGCAACCAAAACTGTGTGGTGAAGCCGCACTCCGTTTTTGCAGGCGACATGCCTAGCGTATCGTCGGTCGACTGTGGGCGCTTTTCCATCGCGTGTGGACAGCTTTTCCGTCTCATCATAAACAAAGCACATGGAAACAGCTCACTAGATAAAAAAAGTCAAGAAAAAAAGCGCTGCTGATCTTTAACGCGTGGCGCGAGATGCAGGGCGAGTATTATTAGTTGTTTTTTTTTTGACTTTGTGTATTCACCTGTGTACCTTCTCAGAACTTTTGACCTGATAACGGATGGGCACATTGGTTGTTCTAGATACGCTGGTCAAATTCAGCATTCGTTAACCTCGGCGGTAACAATTAGATTGCACTTACCTGTCTTGGGGAATATGTTGATAATGTTACTTTATGGATTCCGAAAATCCTACAGAAGGTTCCGAGCGAATGAAGCTACATAACAAGGACAGTCTAATGCTCAAAATAATATAGTTTATTAAAAACTAGATAAATGTTAGCATCTAAGGTAAGCAATCAGATGCCTTAATGTTCTCCTTCGCTTAAAGATTAATTGGCATTCAGATTTTGTTTCAACAGAGATAAATATGCGACTAAGCAGTGCAGTGCTCTTCTAGCATGTAAACCACATAAACGGAAAAGCACCTAGCCGCAAGTACCTCTTTATGTCAATAAAGCCGCAATGCAAATTTGAGCAAAAAAAAAAAACCATCAGTGCACGTGCTGGCAAATACTTTGATATAGCGAGCATTATCAAGTTCATGTGCTCTTTTACAAAGGGAATTGTACTAAATATAATGAGGCCTATACCTAGAGATGTGCCAGAGCTCTCAACACGTAGGCAGTCAAAGAACATATTGCTCATGAATCCATGACCAGCTATTTCTATATTGAGTTGGGTACCCATTTTGATTTGCTGTAGAAACGTGCCTATCTACCAGCAGGCACTGGATATCAGCCACACTTATGTCATTTCATTATGTGCCCCTTTTCACTGCACGGATTCCAAAAGTAACCTTCTGTGGGAGTATAGCAAATTGTACCGTCTTTCTCTCACAGGATTGATATAGCTACATTATAGGTAATAATGCTAAACACAGTTAAGCCCTTACTGTATGTTAAATGACAACATTCCTCTTGCCTCCTTCTTCACATAAAACATGTTACTAAATTAAGATATTTACTACTGCTTATGTCCAGAAACAACATCCCAAGCAGTGCATTATCATGAAAATGAGAGCTGGCTTTTTTATGACACTTATTTGAATGCAGTGTGGTGCATTATATCCACAAAACTGGTCATTCCTATTAAAACATTTGTTTGCATTATTTAAAAAAAGCCGAATACTTGCAGTAGCCTTTTATATTCCACCTGCAAAATATTCAGCACAGCCGACAAAAGCACCTTTGTTAGTCAAGCAATTTCATCTGAACCACACTTGTAATAGGCTGTTCACTTAAAATTTCTGTTTATTCAGGTGTTTTTACCTGAAGACCCTGCAGTAGTTTTGCAAAGAACAACCGTTATTACAGTAAGGTGTCATGAGGCAGGTTTTGAATATTTTTATTATACTCAAACATGTTGCTATGAACTAGCTACAATTGTTTCTTCAAATTTCAAGGAATTCAATTTACTATCCACAATGCAAAGATGTTAAAATTAAATCTAAGCCAAGAATGGCAAATGACTGAAGTGCACACAGCCACTAAAGAAAGCATCAGCTTCTATGTGACCAGCTTTCACTTTTTCGCAAGCGAAATGAGAGGAGCTTCGATTCACATTGAAATGAGAATGTAATAAAAAAAATGTTGCAGGGGGGGGGGTTTCACCCGAAAGGCGAAGCATCAGTTGCGATAGCAACGGATTAAGGATAGTAGTTTTATCAGCTGTATATACTTGGACATGCAGCAGCACCAGCAATGCACAGAGCTGTTGTCGCCGCCGTCGCTGTTTTGCCCGCGTTCGCACCGAATGTGTGCGGCGTTGGTGACTGTTGCCACGGCCTCTGGGGGCGTCTTGGAGGTTTTCGACGAGATAAGAACGGGAAACTCGTCGAGCAGCGTCGGAAGTCTACCACCTTCTTGCCTCACACGTTTTTATATAAGTACGCATTTGGTGCCGCACCTAAATGTCGCCTCCCCTCCCTCGCTTCACCCCATGGCCTTTCGCGCAAAGGAAGTCGCGTTTGCTTTTATATATGGTGATTGTAAAGTAGGAAAGAGACACTTAATTCTGCAGCCGTTCAGGGAGCACGGCGCAGAACGGTCATACGGAACCTCATGGCGATGGCGACGCCGACGGCAGAAATCCTCTTTGAGTGTCCATATAAAACAGTTTATTTATAAAGTCTGTTCAAAATAACGCACACGCCTTGTAGGTGCATGAGATCACAGCATTTCATTTTTATTGCAGACACAGACAATTCTTAAGTAAGGCACTGCAGAAGTATGGAACACAGGAGCAGGCCACACAGAGAAGTTGAAGCAGATTAGTACACATCAGTTTTCAAATTTTGAGCAATATTTTTGAAAATCGCCTATTGCAGATACCACCACTCCACATTTGATCTAGATTACCCTACTAGGCAGGCATTACATGGTCAACAAATCATAGGCAAAATTAGACAATTTAACAAAAGTGTTACGAGTAGTAGAGACTGTAATAAAAAAAGGCACTTAAAGGTGCAGTCTTGGGTACTAATGGAGTGTTACATTCTGAATTTCAAAATGTTTACTTATACATCATTTCAGTAGTTCCTTGCAGCACTGGGAAAGCTGCAGAGCTCCTTAGCCAATAGGAAGGCTGAATGCCCCTCAAGATGTGTTCATCCACGCCGTGTCGTCTGCTTGCCATCCTTTTGATACATTTTCCACTGTTTGTGGAGTGACGCAGCAAATGTTTTTTCTTTGTAACTATAGGCTGCATTTCCATGAATGCCACAGCTGGGCTTTGCTTCATCGATACACTTTCTGAGCAGTTCAGTGCAACCTCCTTAGCCAGTTTTAATAAAGCAAATGCCCTGATAAATGTTCACAGCATCTGCTCGGTGTCTATTTGATCATATAACAATGTAGGAAATTAATGATGCAGTGAACAATTAGGCCTTCGTAATGTTCCGCATCAATGCATCACTAGCACTAGTACTGTGGCTCCATATGCTAAATGGAAATCAAATCACTTTTACTTCATGGCACTGCCTCTGTAGTCCTAGCAACGTCAGAACAAACAACTGATCTCTAATAACGACAAAACATACCTAATGCTTTGTCCTCAGCGTGAGATATGAGAGTAAGCTGACAATGGATTTTACCTTCTATTTATTGCTGTCAGGATGGAGAGCCACTAACAAGTGCGAATTGGGATTGAAGCGGGCAGTCTGGGCCGCATGGGGCGCTGCCATGTTGCTGTGTAATCACAGTTACGACGGCTACTAAAGTGACCGGTGTTTACCAGGCACAGTAACTCGAGGTATACGACGTGCATGCACAAAAGACAAAACATCTTACGTATGGCTGTAACGTATCATGTGTCAAGCAGAAATAACTTTCTAGTCCCGCCACTAATTAGACATTTAAGCCCAGAACTGTATTCGGTGGTGCAAAGATATTGCCTGTGTACACCTCTTACCTTCGGCAGTGCTGCAAGTCACTGATGAGATACGAGTATAAGCCAATGATTTAAAAAATAGTATCTAACTTTCCATTGGGATTTGTTGAAGAAGTAATGTCTGCCTAGTAGGGTTATTCAGCCTGGAAGAGTAGAATAGTGGTATCTGTAACGAGCAATACTTTAGGAATTGCTTGGATTTCCCAGAACCAGTAGTGTATGTAGTCCAGTAAATTTGCACATAAAAATGACTGTTGACAAGTGTAAGTCATACACAAATGAAGACCAGTTCAATGGCTAGGACAAAAAATAAATAGTAGGGAACAAGCATGGTAGTCATACATGAATTCAACAAGACTAACCATGTCATGATTTCAAAGCAAATATAAATCTGAAAGGCAAAAACAGCATGCATAACAAAATATGAAAAGTATGAACACAATATAAATTTGTCACAAGAATTGAAAACATTACAGTAACAGTAAAATTATGATACAGAAAAATTAGGTGACTAGACTGCAGCAACATTTTGTATGCAGTTGAACATTGTTCCTAATATTGCACAGAACACTAAATTTCCCATACAAAACTGAGATCATTATTTTATGCAGCTGCTGACAAGATGTCTCATTAACTTAAAATTGCAGCATGCAACTTCTGGCTACAGAAAACCGCTTCTCTTAACACTAATTACAGTGACCACTTTAGGCTAACACAAAATACCAGAGAATAAAAGCATAATAATTTGGTACAGAGCTTGAATCCACCATAAATACAAAGGAGGAGCCAGAGAATTGTAGGCAATTAGGAGCCTTGTGATGTGATGATGATAATTAGACCAGCATGCAGTGTCAAATGAGGCTTTATGTTTCATCTCCATCACGATAACAAGACTCTTCAAGATTTCAAAGTTGAGATTTACCAAGGGTCATCAAAATAAGCCTTCTGTATTGTGGATATTTTGTGCACGTATTTCGGCAACACTTGTTGCAGAGCCCCAAGAGCACCTGTCACAGCTGAGATCATTAACACTTTCGTGACCGCAGGAAAATGGTAGTTTTCGGGTAGTCTGGTATTTATTTGTTTCCTGCCACAGGAAATGATTAATGTTGAAGTGTATGGTATCAAATTGTAGAAGAAATTATCTTTCCAATGGCGTTAATTTCACACATATTTATTAAAAATAGTATGACAAAAATTATCAAGCAACAAGAACGAGATACATCGATAAAAACATCAATGCTGCTTTGCACACAAAAATATTTAAAAAATCGAAATATACATTTTCAACTAAATGGCCATATGAAATCAACCAGTAAATATTAGCCCTGTATCTACAAAATTTGTTCAGGCACACAGGAAAACATTAGACCTAGTGTCTATCGTGCCACCGTGCAAAGCAGTTTCTCGATGAAGTGAAACAGAGGTTAGCTGCACATGTTTCGCAGAAAACATTTGTTTTCTGCTCTACTTTTCTTTCTTCATAGCACCGTTTACAGTGTCTGTATCTTTACATTTTTTGTGGTTGGTGCTGTTGAACTTGAGGTGCACTCCGAGAAGGAACAGGCGTGACTGGGGGGGTCCGCAAGATGTGGCTCATCATATCCCAGCATCTGGTCGATTAGTTCTAGTCTGAAGGCAAACTGGTCGAAGTGCAAACTTCTCGATAATTCTGGGACTTCTGGATGCTGCTGACGATGCTCGTCAAACATTATAAAGCTATTTACTACAGCTATATCGATACAGTGAAAAAACAGGGTCTTCCACCAACGCATGGACTTCATAAGAACGTTGTAGGATCCGGTGAGCTGGTCGGATTTATCCACTCCAAGTATGCCCACATTGTATTTCTTGATCAGCACCGGCTTCTTCACGGACGCTTCTGTCCACGTGTTCCCGACTTTCTTCGCTTTGCAAGGACGAATTTGTTCGCTGTGTGCGTGGTAGACATCATATTCACAACCCGCCTGTCTTTCCATTGCAGATACAAAACATCCTGCTCCCGCAGCCATCGAACGTCCCCTCTTTTCGCCTTCTTTTCCCACTGTGTGTCTTTCAGTTCACTTTGAAAGCCACACCAATCTTTCCGCGTTGTCCCACACGCAAGTGTCTTGCGCTCCAGTAAATGAACAAAGATGTGGAAGTGTAGAAATTGTGCAAAAAAATTATGTAACCTTGATCAAGATAATTTTCGCACAGCCGCGTCACCACATCGAATGCTAACCTCGCACGCTAGGTTATTCGCGCTTTCCCGTATAGACGCTGAACTGAACAGTGTACCCCGTTTCCGAATCTGCCAAAACCCATAATTTGTAACCCCATTTGATCACTTTATCCCTCATGTACTGGCGAATTCCGGACCGACCTTTTGATTTCACCATTCTCTCATCGACGGAGACGTTCCGACGCGGTTGAAAAAATAGTGCGGAAGAATCGTTGACGTGCTGAAGCAGAGAGGATATGCGGTGAAGCTTGCCATGCGAAGCGACGGTCGTCTTCTCTGGATCAGACACACTCAGGAAAGCAAGCAATGCCTTGAACCATCTCCTTGGCATCGCTGTAGGAGGAAGAAGCCCCAAGAATAATCTGCGTGTGCTCCAATAACAATGCAAGCGTGGGACTTGCACGATTCCCATGTATACGAGAAGTCCGATGAACTTGAGCATCTGCTCTTGAGTGACTTCCTTCCACAATCCATCTCTCGCTGTATGTGGGCTTCTAGAAAATATGCATCCACGCATACTTATTTGTGTTGTTGCTTATCTCCTGATGATTTCGGCGGTGAAAACAGGAAGAACTCAACGGCTCTTACGAACCACCGCGCAGCACTCCGGAGCACGACTCCAAGGTCCACTCCCGGCTGTCTTCGTGGACAAAACTCTACTGTCTGCACAGCCGCCGGCAAATGGTCCCGTCCGAACGACGTTGACACCCCGCAGATAAGAACTGCAAACTTTAGAACATGCCGGAAATCCTTCCGTCGATGCGCAGCAGCGATAACACGATCCGAGAAGAAAGCGAAACTCACCGGCGGATACCTGTCGGATGTTCCGGGGTGGTTTGCCGCACTTTCGTCGTCCTTATTGAAGTCCGACGAATCAAAGTCGTCTTCAGAGTCTGTGATGCTGCCATCATCCGCAAATTCGAGCCCAGATGCGTCAGAATCCGTCGAAACTCAAAACGGATGCACGCGACGTAGATGCCATCTCGGAAACAACAAACGCTCGTCACCCCGACTATGCAGGCGCTTTAAAAATCCCCGCGCGGTGGAAAAGCTAAACACAAATTCGAAACCAATAAAATAGTCTCTCTTTTAACCTGCTCGATGGCGCTAGCTGTCCGAAGCGCTCGGAGAGGTGCGAAAATTCAACTTGTACCATCGAGAACATACTGTCGACGGGAATAGGCACGGTCACGAAAGTGTTAAATTCAGTTTCTTTGCTAAACTATGTGTCTGGAATGCACACGCTTAAAGACGATGTTCAATACCACATCTACAGGCTGAAAATCGCCTCTGCGACTCAGTAATGTTGATATAATTTCCCAAGTCCTCTGTCACCGGATGATCATTACCAGATCACATTGTTTGCGTGCAGTTGGTGATAGTATTTAGCTCCGCAGTAGTGATAGCCTACTGAAATGCAGTGACAACAATTGCCGAGATTGAACTTCGAACAAGAACTTGCACAGTATTTGCACATGGTTGAGGAAAATACAGAAAGAGGCCTGGGTGAACCACGAGGATAAAATTTGCTCTCTGCTTGGCAACAGTGCTGTCTCTTTTGCGGCAAAACAGAGACAACATGCTTCTATTGCAGCCCAGAATGGTATGCATTGTAAGTCTGCAATTAAATTCTCTGCAAAGAAAAAGACATTTAAGGACTCGTGAGAGATAGCTATTGTGCTTAATGTGCTGCACACAGACATTTGCATCACAACTGTTAACATAAAAAGAATGCAACTGCAGCAGACAGCACATTGCATGTGCAGCGCGACATGGCAACTGACAAAAAACAGCTCACTGACGATTTCAGTGAAAAGGAATTTCTCCGCAGGCTTGCCATGCATAGATTAAGAAGTCCAGCTGCAGACCTTTCTGTTTCATCTATGGATAATATTGTGGCTGCATGTGGGCACTCATGAAGTATGCGGATGTTGCTCCACAAAGACAGCTTAAGGACTCTAGATTCAAAGCATTTGGCTGCACTAGACTCCAGGGTAGCACCTCTGGTCAAATGTAAAATACTAGGGAAAAAACTGACTCCTGAAGCTTGCCTGTCACAGAGGTGCGCTCCATCCTTTGTTGAAGTGACAAGTAACTATGGCTTCACTGAAGATACCAAAACAAATGCTCAGCTGGACATGGCAGCTTGAGATTATCTGAAGCATAATTTCAAGAATTAAAATAAAAACTAGAGAGATTAGAAACACCTTAATGAGGGAAGTAACTATGGCTTTGCCGAAGATACCAAAACAAATACTCAGCTGGACATGGCAGCTTCAGGTTGATTATTTGAAGCATAATTTCAAGAATAAAAAAAACTAGTGAGGTAAGAAACACCTTAATGAGTGTTTAAGTGAATACACACCACCGTTTGTAAAAACCTGCAGCTAAAACACGTTATTAAAACAGTTCAACCAAGGTTCAGCTTGTGACTGCTGTACAGCAACTCTAAACAACAAAAAGGATGTTATTTGTGGCTCGTTGCTCATACTGGGAGCAATGAACAGCAGCAGCCTATACAGTGCCATGCTCCTACCGGAAATGGCAAAAAAAGGTGGATCATTGCACAAAGATGTAGAAAGATAAAAAAACACAATGAGGTGGCTAACACAGAGTGCAAGCTGCTAAGAAAACAGCTACTAGAAACAAGACGTGAATGAACAACTTCCATAAACAGAAGTTGCCATATCACCAAGTTATAGCAGGCTGCTAGAAAGGAGAGCAAAGTTTCCATTCTATAATATACTTCTCTCCCTTGCATGTTACTGCAGAACACTTTAGTGACTTGTGACTTAGATAAAATAACATAAAATTGATCATCACAGCTTCAAAAACTGATTTAGGTTTTCTGAAGCCTTGTGACCCTGGTCTCTGGAACCCTGATCTAAAATGTGCCAAGTAAATTAAACAATCTTACACTAAGAGATTTTGACTGAGTACACACATACCGACACTCTTTGAGCCACACTTTCCAGACTGTCGTAGCCTGGACTGAAGTTGCACATTCCTTTATTTTAAAGCATACCTGAGTCGACAAAGAAAGAAATGAGACAATGCCTTTTCGACAACACTGTGGCATGTAGAGAAAAACAGTTTGCTTAAGGCTTTTGACGCTGCACTTCGAGATGAGGAGATTAGTTTCATTGGCACAAAACAAATTCTCACAAGCCTGCATCAGCTTGACTAGTGGCTGTGATGGCACTTTCAGAGGATTTCGGCCATTTTGGGCATAGCATTTCAAAGCTAACAGCTCTGGGACTTCCCTACTCCCATCAACAATGCTCAAATAGCACGTCTGGCACAGCTTACGCTTATGTATTACAGCATATGCAATATAGCCAGAGAAATATTCTAGGATGTCTTGTTCCTCTTGACAAAGCTCAAAAATGCCATCGTCAACATCGACAACTTCATTTGCATCTTCTTTAAGGTCAGCATTGAGACCTCCATCTCTCAAGAAAAGCACAAGATCCTGTGAGTCATCAATGCTATATGAGCCGCTATAACTAGGTTAGAACTGAGCCAGCACAATCACTCTAAAGGTAGATTTGAACTCCCTGGCACAGGGCACAGGTGTTTTAAACCCTTATTGAGCTAAACAAATTTTCAAGAGCATCTTGGCTCAATCGACTGAGCATCAAAAACTTGAAACCTTGCTTGGTAATGTAGCACTCTCTTAAAGATAAAGCCGCAACAGTTGACAAAACAGCACCAGTCTGCACAGGTTTCCAGGCTCCTGTGCCAGTCTTGTTGACTATCATGAGCCCTGTGAATAAAGCAATGAAGTCTTGCAGAAACTGCTTGGCATCGTCTGATTTTTGGGGACAAAGATCGCTTAATGCTGTTTTTCTTGTTCGCGACGTCATTATTGTGAACCAAAAGAATACTTGGCCAATAAAAAATGCGGTTGTCAGAGCTGTGTTTAGCAGCAGGGCTTTGCCAACCAGGTACTGCAAGGCTGCAGCTGTGCTATGATGCTTAAGTGAATGTGCCGAGGCGAGATTCATTTTTTCGTAATGATTTGGGTCCAGGACACGGTTCTTTAATGTGGCATTAACTTCAGTTTGTGCTTCTCGTCTATAGCGCAAGCCTGTCGCACATGTTCAAGGGAGACCTTCAAAACAAGAACGAGTTACACTAGTCCCATTTGTTTGATTATCAAGGTAGCTCTAAACAAAGTTTATAGCTCTGAAAACATCTGGAGAGTAGTCGGAAGCCTTGACAATCTCTTGCAGTGTGGTGTTTCAGATCTACCATGCGCTTTGCAGACTGACCTTGTTGGTGGGTAGTTTATGCCTGGCAACTGTCACTTTGTCCAGGACGATTTCCTGGCCCCTGACACGATGACCTATCAAATTTTTTGAGTAGGTGAGGTGAATCCCTAAAAAATGCAGCCGTCGGCCACTGCCACAGGGGTGGGGACATGATGTCGGGGGCTTGCCATACGTCGCATTTGTTTTTGTCACTGATCTCAGGGGCGTGCGGGTGTTAAATGTGATGAGGTTGGAAGATGCATGGCAACACAGCAAGCAGAATTTAATTTCACACAAACTCAAAACTCAAACTAAAAACTCACTCAAACTAGCACACACTGAACAAATAAATGCTAACTAATATACAACCTAATCATTAATTAACAATAAACATGATCTTAAACCCTCCTCCGGTAGTTGGCGTTTCTCGCATGAAAGTCGTGCAACTCTGGCCTACGGTTATCTCGCGGCGACGCTTACGTGGAATGACCTCACCTTTCTTGACACTGACTCATGGGGCTCTCTTCGTCCAAGTCGCGTCGCGTCTGTTTCGGAGTTGTTGCTCCCGGTGATCTTGACGATGTCGTTGCCTTGGTGGACACCTGTAACCCGGTCGCTGATGCTGACGTGGTAGAGAGGCCTGACGGACTAGGCCTAACGACTTTCTCGGCCGTTGCTTCTGTCCGGCTCCCTTCTAAAGTGCCGACGTGGCGTTCCAGGGATTACCAAACGCGGTGGTCTGCCGATAAAGGGGGATCCTATCTGGAATGCCCGGCCATGCCATGTGATGCTGCAGCTGGTGAAAGGAGCCTCGCTCGAACGTCTCCGAGGTCGACGGCTGCACCTCGGACTGCCCGCATCACGCACTCAGCCGAACCTCCAAGTCTCCCGTCGCCAGAGTGTAGTTGACGATGCGACCTTCCTGACCCAGAGTCACGTCGATAATGCTCGAACAGTGTCGTTTCTCCCTTGAATATGGCTCGGTTCAGGCGCCTCGAGGTCTCGTGCCGTTTGGAACGCTCGGTTCACTTCGTCCTTCTTTTGCCGCAGGGCTCTTACTCATGATACCATATTTTGAAGCATGAATGCCACAAAGCCTCCAAATTGCTGTGTTGCCTGGACCCATATCAGTGACCACTGCATTAACTGTGATCCCTGCAGCTTCTGCTCTCTTGATGACTTCAAAAATGCACTCTTTTACTTGTTGAGCATCAAAAAAAGAAGCTGTTAAAAAAAGGCAGAAAAGATTATTAGGACCCCAAATATAAATGGCATATTCGCAAAGCACAACGGAAGGTTAAACCGAAATGTAATCCCATAACTTATTTTTTTGGTTAAATTGTAAAGTCACAGCAGTAGTGTTGACATTTTCTAGCCTTCATGCCACTTATGCTTAAAAATAGCTTTAAACTAATGCACGAAGTGCAAGCGCACAATAAAAGACACTGTATCAAACAAATGACACCCTTGCAAGTGAAGTGGTAAGCAACAGCCTGCATCCATCAAGTCGTCAGTCCAGCCAGCATGAACACCAGAGCATGGGTTGCCAACTCTTCCTTGATGGATGGATTAGACGGCCTAATTGTGGGGTGCCCTGCAATGCCAACAGTCATTTCAAGAAATTACTACACTGTGAGCACTTTCATGGCAAATGCAATATGCAAGGTAGTGGTGGGGTAGGTTAGGGTAGTTCCTAACCTGGCAGAGTTTTGCAATGGCTGGACGACAATGGCGCTGTATTTGAATGACTAAATTTGAATAGAATTCTGCCACAAGCAAATCGAATAGTTTTCGAATGCTTTTCAAATATTGAACAGCCATTATCAGAATAAATATACAACTGTTCACATCCCAGTATTCTTAAAGTTAGCAAGTTTCAGTCATTGCATCATGTCATGATGCATTGTTTAATAAAAGCACAAATGGAGCATTGGGACTCTTCAGAGCACGAATGATCGCCGTATAGCCTGTAAAGTACGGCTACCTGAGCGACGTAGCCTTCTCTACTACACAAGTTCTCATGTTTTATGTCTATACTAGGCCCACAGCGGTACAAGTTTACCGTATTTTGCTCCAATGTTATGTTTAATTGGGTGCAGCTGACATTATGAAATATTTGAAAAAGTATTTGAAAGATATTTGCATTTACCAATAGTCGCTATTCGACCCGGTAATCGTATCGAATAGGACACTATTCAATTTGTTATTCAAAAGTCTCAAATATATTGCACACCCCCACACTCAATAAAACTGATTGATTTGCAAAGGCTATTTCTGTTTACTTTGGCCCATATTGTGGCCCATAGGGCGGACGCCACGAAGTTTGTGTTGGGCTGACAACGGTGCACACAGAGTGAATGCCCATGTTGGCGAGCTCCTGCCGGACAATGGCACGAACAAATGGAGCCGTAATCGAGCTTGAGTCACCGGCGTGAACTGGAGCAGGGGTCATGGCCTCAAGTTCGCGGCGTACAATACGCGTCAGCTGATCTGGTGGAACTGACGGTTGCGCAGCCGTGCGGTCTTCGCAAGAGGACGTTGCCGCCGTGTTGGGAAGCTGGGCAAATGAGTGGCCAATGCGCCGGCTTTCAGCCTGCTCAAAGCGCCGGCACTCCTTTATAATAGCGTCGACTGTAGAACAGTTTCTACACATTAAAAGGTTGAAGGCGTCGTTGGCGATCCCTTTCAAGATATGCCCAACCTTGTTGTCCTCCGGCATCTCGGCGTCGGCCTTTCGGCATAGCGCTAATACGTCTTCTATGTATGCGACGTAAGACTCAGTAGCCGTCTGCGCACGTGACGCGAGCGTCTTTGTCGCGGCGATCTTCCGGCCAATGGGCTTCCCAAACAATTCTCGGAGTTTTTCTTTGCAGACGTCCCAGCTCCCAATCTCAGCTTCGTGATTATCGAACCATACCTTCGCAGTGCCTGTCAGGTAGAAGATTATATTTGCCAACATCATGGTAGGGTCCCATCGGTTGTTCTTACTCACGCATTCGTACTGCGTCAGCCAGTCTACAACATCCGCGTCACCGGAACCGGAGAACGTGCCAGGATCCCGGGGTTGCACAAGCGTGACCGTTGAAGTGGCGGGCGCTGATGTAGACGCTGTGTCTTCCGCCATTGCAGACAGATGTCCGAAACGACGGCCGCTGCGAAGTTCCGTTGCGAGGCGAGGCGTACCCCGCACCTCCACCAAAGTGTGACGGAAGCGAGATGGAGGCGAAGGATATATTTACAAAATATATACAGAGGGGGCTAGGGCAAGAGATGTCCGATCCGGTCCAAGAGCTAGCATCTTCATCGTCGTCTTTGTCGCGCCGCCAAGCATCGCGTTGATCCATGTGTGGATCGCTCCATAACAATATTGTACCTATACTTTCTCTTTTAGGTGTCTAGAATGAGCTTTAGTGCCAAAAATTCTGTAGCAAGCCATGACAACAGATTAATAGGCAAATTTTTCAATGTACAATATCGATCCTCTGTGCCAGAGCGCATTTGCTTGTGCTAGGACATTAACATTACATAACACTATCAATAGACAGTTTCACTTGCCTATAATGCTTCCAGTTGATGCATCATGGTCCAGACCTGGATTGAGCTGCATTTCATTCATAAGCAAGCAGGCATGGTGCTCTTCCGGTTGCAATGATGAGACCTCTGTTTCAGTGCCGCAAACGCCTCATCTAAGATTCATTAAAAAATGTTCATGTTACATCAACACTAACATCACAATACTCTTTTAAAGTTGTCTATCATGTTTACCTGGCCTGAATTTTATGTGTTCTGTTTGCTGTTGGAGCATTCTTTTCGCTGCTAGAGGCACAACATCCTCTTTCACAAAGTCGTAGCCTTTGCTGCCGCAGGCAACCTTTAATTGCAGAGCTTTCTGGACTATCTCTGGTGACCATGAGCTGCCTTGCATCGTGCCCTTCTCTAGTACACGAACTTGGTCAGGAGAAACAACTTTTGAAATTGATTCACGCAGTCAGTCTCTGTCACTTTCTGCTTTGTGCCATCGTTTGTATTCTAGCATGAGGCGTCGCTCCAACTCTACCTCCCTCTGTGATTTTGAAGTCAATTTGTACCCTGTGGACATACAAATAAACAAGCTCAGTGCTAGCATCAACACTGATCTTATAACAGAGAACTGGTCTCCAATTCGATAACACACCTCGCGGTGTAGAAAGCAAGTCTGTCACAGGAACATCGGTGTTCGAAAGCTTTCTTTCATTGCCCCTGCAAGCAAATAAGTTATAACGGACACTTAAAAGTCACCCTTAGTGATATATGTGGCATGACACAAGCAGCAGATTTTAACTAAAGATTCTTCTGGAGCATGATGAAGCAGGATATATCTACATACATCAGAACTTGTCACCAATGCCATATCAGCAAAGCAAAATTCAAGCCTCGCGGGAGCGCAATAATCCTAACAAAGTATTCAAGCAAGCCTTTTGAAACTGTGCACTTTGATTTCGCGGAGCTCAAGAAAAAAGTGGAGGGAGTGAGAACTACACAAGCATTTCTTTTGGCCATCGACAAATGCACGAGAATGGTTGCGTTAGGGCAGAAAAATATGCCAACAGCGTCGTATCGCTACTCAGTCGTGAAATGTTAAAAAATGTCAAAGTGATTGTGGCTGACAGTGGCCCTGCTTTCAGAAGCGAGCATTTAAAACAGTGGACTGAACAACGAAATAAACATCTTCGTTTTGCTGCACCATATCATCCTGAAGCCAATGGGTTGGCCTAGAGAGCAATCAGAGATATCAAGCTGTTTATAACTTTATCCAGAATTCCAAGGTGGTTGGAAGTGTGCTCTTGAAGTGGCTGTTAATCACCATAACCATTCTCATACAACTGCTTTGGGATGCAGTCCATATTTTGCTTACCATGGAAAATAAAAGCGGCTTCCAGCTGATCACCTCCTTGGTCCTACAAATGTGCTAACCCTCCAAGAACGCAAGAAATCGGTAGAAGAGAACGAGAAATATAAGGTCGCCATGAAGCGTAACTACGACCATGCTCACTCCACAAAGGTAGCTGACATCAAAGTAGGAGATTTTATTTTGGTTTGAAAAGGTTTTCAAGGTTGAAAAGCTTCTTTCATGGGTCCTAATATCGTGCTGAAGACAGCCAGCCAACAAGGAGTCTTGAAATCAATTTGGTTCAGTGGACCACAAAACGCCACTGAGATAGCATCAATCAGCAACATGGTGCCTTATCAACCCAGGAGGGTTGACGATCAAGGGCGGGCCTGTGTAACGATCATAAAAAGAGGAAGACGGACTTCGTAAACGAGAAGAAAGAAGGACAGCACAGAAAAGACGAAGTATAATTCTCTATGACTATGGCAAAATAAACGGAACATTACAAAACATTTGTGTTCACTCACGAGGACTGGGGTGTAGGCGTTACAAAGTGATAAGACCACAAGAACATTATCTCACCCACAGGAGCCTTGAGTGTGGCAGGTGCTTCTTGCAGTACTGAGTTGTCTGCAAGATAAAGAAACATATATCAGTAAAACTCGGAGAGTAAGTTTCGCTTGCACTAGTAAAAGCTACGTCAGTAGTACCCACAATGTCTGGCGCACTTATAATCAGTAGGCAATTTAGCACTAGCAAACTTTTGTCTTCACTCATGAGAATTGAAGTGTAGGCTTTCACGAAGTGATAAAACCAAGAGCATTATCTCACCTGCAGGGGCCTGGTGTTTGGCAGGTGCATCTTGCAGTACTGAGTAGTCTGCAAGATAAAGAAACATACATTGGTAAATTCGGAGAGCAAGTATCGCTTGTACTAGTAAAAGCTGCGTCAGTAGTACACATCGGGTTCGCAGCGCACCTAGCGGGTGTGTGGAATCTAGACTCTGAGATTGGGACCGCAGGAAAACTAATCTCGAAGGCTATTTTTCTGGCCATTAGAAAAATTACACGGCCTCCAAGATTGATTTCATGCGAATGCTTGTCCCGGAGGCTATATTTTGATTTATTAACGCGTTGCTTGCATGCATCGAGTAGCTTCGTGTAAGCTGTACCGCCAGAGCAGCACTGTGTGTTTATGCAGACATATTAAACAAACATGACAAGTGTTGGAAGATACGAAACTTTTTCAAGTTATATTCTCAGTAAGCATATGCACACTTTTTTTTCCGCAATGTACGATGAACGCAAGCACAAAAAGATGGGTGCACTGCACAATGCAAGACATGCCAATACAGCTGCCATATGTTGAGAATAAATTTCACAAAAGGAATAAACAGGCGATATGAAAAACACCACAAAACAGTAAAACAGCAGAAGACACCATTAGCATTAAAGAGGAAAACAACGCCCGTCTTTTGAAGCCTAACCTTACTTATTAAGTAGTAGTTTCGGGCTGCATAGCAAACAAGGAATGAAGGCTGCTCACTACAGTTGTCAGCCAAGCACGCACAGCTACACATACAATGCATGACGCAAGACACAACAGCTATGCGGCTATGCTGTAATGCATATAACTAAATTTAGCAGCAACTTCTTGCTCAGATGGTATTGATGTATCATTATAGAAACTGCAGTTCGCTTATTTGCCATTCCAATCAAAACACAGCAGTTTCAGATGTCGCACAGCAGCAACCTGGCAGTTTTACCTTATGTCGCACTGACAGTGCACTGGGAGGTTGACACTCAGGGTTGCTTCTGCCCAGGAGCTCCACCGCATACAAGTCACTATCTCTAGGGAAGCAAGCCCAAGCACACTGTAAAACAAATCATATTCTCTCCTCCCCCTTAACCCTTTCAGACTCCTCTTCAGAATCATAGAAAGTGCACACTTGCAGAAAAGAGTAAGAATTTTCAATTTTGTAGTGAGTTTTGTCAAGTTTACAGAATGTGCACTCCACACGAAAACTCTCTGCAGGAATATCAAATATGAGAACATCAACTATTTTGTGTATAGAAAGCTTGAAAAGCACTTATCCAGCCAGTTGAAAATTGTGCCTGGTGCATGACATTGTAAAAAAAAAATCAATGAAAGAAGTGAACCCACTGCATACAACAGCATACTGGCACCAAGCACAAACACTAGTCTACTTTCCCACTCATTTTACTAAAACATTTCGCACATGTTATCCAAAATTGCAGCACAATTCCAATCATAAGTGTTTCAAGATATATGTGATACATTTTAAGGGAACAGGGTAAGCCCTATACCCGCCATGTATTTTAGGCGATGTTTATGTACCTTTTTCTTCATAACCATAACAGTTACAGTAATTCTTTTACTATCATTGTGATGATAAACCTTTCCTCTTCTTACTGAAGCAGATTTAGCACTAAAAACGCTGCTGCTCGTTTTTTGTAATTTTTTTACTTCACGTACGTCATTATCACTCTGTAATAGATACTAGATGTGTTGAAGAAAAGCACTTTCTCGCAAAAGAATAATTCTGCTTCTGTATATTCTCTAGCATGTTCTCTAATTACTGGCCAAAATATATGTTCCAAGATATGGCGGTTGCTGAGATAAAGGAACAAAAGTACAAAAAAAGCATGTTTTGAGATAATCGCGCTTAAAGTGGAAAATGTGCTTTATTTCAAAAGTGCCACAATATAACCGCCAATTGAAAGTCCCTTTCAATAGGCACCAGCCAGATACTCATCACCAATATCAAGTTTTTGTGCTGAGGCGTCTTGACTGGCGAGCCTCCTTTGTCGCCTGCTGTGCAGCCCTGTCAGCGAAGTACTTCCGACGCAGGTCAAGGGTGCGTAGGCCCTGCACTGTGTAGCGCCCTGGCGAAATTCCAAAGTAGTTGAGCACATTCACATGGGCTATATTGCCATCATTAAATGTGAGCACAGCATCAAGACTGCATATTTTCAATGTTTGGTGTCCGAGAAACACGTTTTTCAGGAGCTCGCTCCCACACGACATTGTTGAATGACTCGGGGTTTTGAGTTTTGCCATGAAGGCATTTAGCAAGTAATTCGGGATTAGCAAGTTGCTGATAAATTGGCTTAACAGCCTCAAGAACAGATGCTGGAAGGTGTTCTTTGTGAACGTATGGTTCACCACTCAACTGGGCTTTGTTGAATTTGCACCAGGTGTCGGCGTCCTTCGGGCAAAGACCGTGGGATGGATTGGTATCCGTTGATGCCAAGTGGAAATATGTGGCCCAGACAGCTTTTCGCATGTCCTTCAAGCTGCCTACATTTCTTCTAATGGCCAAACCATAATAGTTTTGGAGCTTGTCAATAATCGCATCACTAAGACGTCCCCGGCCAGATATAGATTTCCCGTCAGAGAGCTTGATGCCTTTGCCCTCTTTCTTTAGTTTGCAGTCTTGTGCCCATTCTTTTCTGAACGTGCCCAATGCACTCCAGCTTGCAAACTGAAACATTTCCATATGGCTGTGATGCTTGAACTGCAAGGAATCCCTTGCTGTCACCGTCCCCTAAATACTTGACATATCGAACACCGCGACGTTCCTCACTTCTTTGAAATATGCATAAAGCTCCCGCAGTCTCCATGCCACCACTTGTGCCCTTATAGTTTTGATCACACTCATGACCATGCTTCTCAAGTGACGAGGTGTCATTGGTGATGCATTTAGAGCAATACTTAGTCATGACATGTACGTCAAGTACTTTTCCACTATCCACACTTGTTGCCGAAACTAGCCCATTATGGGAGGTATGCCCTCGCTTCTGCCAGACTTCCGTCAAGAGCAACTGCAATATCCTTGTCACCATCATTGAGCTCAACAGTTTCTGCGGCCGCACGTTTCATTGACTCTTCAGCTGCCTCATTGACGTGGATGAGGAGTTCTTTATAGTAGCGAGAAAACTTCGTTGGTGGCGGTGGCAGGTTTAGAATAGCACACAGTGTTTTTCCTGCAGTTGCTCCTTTTCCGATACATCGCAGTGCATAGACAATCCGAACGTTTGCTTCGAAAAGACTGGCCGCTGTTTTCTTCGTTGTAGCAAATTGTTGGGAAAATGAGCACTTCTTGCAATCAAGAGAATAAGTGCAGACAACTCCTACACGCATCGTGGTGTTGTCTACCAGTTGCATGTTTCCTCCGCACAGTTTACACACACAGCTTTCAGTAATAGCAACACTCAAAAGGTCAATGTCAAGCAGTCCATAGCCACCATCAGTAAAAGTCACCTTTTCACTGTCAATACACGCTGGCGAATGTGACAGCTTTGAAGAAGCCACGTTGGTGGTGGGCGCTTGTCTGGCTGTCGGGCTCCTCTCGGGCGATTGCACTTCAGTAACAGTTGATGCATGCTGATTGCCGCAGAAGCGACGTTTCCTAAACACCTTCTTCGATCTTGGCATCGCATCAGGTTGCAAATCGCAAACAGAGCACTCTGCGAACGCGCGCAAACTACGTGTGCAAAAAAAACACGCGCAAAACGCGTTCGGCTACGGCTACAAATCGACTCGGCTGACGAAGCACTTGTTGCCAGACCAAATCACATTCCCACTAAACTTGCATTCAGCGAAGCGTATGGGGGGGGGGCGTGGCAGGCCGCCGCAGAGGTTTCAAAATATGTCATTTTTAGACAAAAAGAAGTCGCGCTGGAACAAACAAATGACTGATTCTGATTCAGAAAAGGCGCAGATTTCAAATTGCGCAAAAAGAAAAAAATGATTTTTTTCAATATTTTTGCTTACCCTCTTCCCTTAATTATCATTACTTTTGTTATTGATGCAATATCTTGGTGTACACAATTGTGTAAAGAGTATCTAAAAGGGTTAACACAATAGTTTCATATCTCTCCCACAGAAACATGGCAATTTCAGCGTATCTCACACCGACATCGCACCGGCAGGTTCTCTCATCTTCGCACATTTTTGCATGTGAAACACTACAAATTATAATTATGGTTTATGCCTTAAACTTGTCAAGCTGCAAGCTAGAATTGAGGACTGAAACTGAACTTTGTCCAAGTTGCGGTTAACAAATCTGACGTGCCAACACAAGCGTATTCGACAGTACATCTTCAGGAATCTATCACGGCAATCCACTGAAGAAAGGCGGAAATTTATGGATGACAGTTTATCAGACAAATAGAGCCAACGCCATGGCAATGAACCACACTTTCAGCAGTGGAAAGAAAGGCAGTTTTCATTTCCTGGAACATTTGAAATGCTTTGACAGATGGAACAGCCAAATTGCCATACAACTTGCCAAGTACATGATAAGCCTTCAGCATCATAAAATACTGGTGTTCCTGCCTCAATTCATTTTGGTCATTCTTGCGAAATGCTGAACAATGGCAGTTTCCTAGACACTTTTCAAGGAACTTCTTAATCAGAAACCCTGCGACATAGTACGATGCTGCATCATCAACAGCATGCGACTGCTTCAGTGAAGGAAGCAGGCTTATATCCTCTAGTGGAGGGAAGTCATCTGAGCAAGACGGCTGAGCATGATCTGCAAGCGACAGCTTGTCCAATAAAAATGGCGAGAGCTCTTGAAGAAGTACACATTTCTCCTCCTCATTTCCTTTATCTGAAAGTTTCCTTATTTTTTGGATCGTAATGGTGCTTTAGACCACATATAAAGTGGCTAACAGTGGTGTTCATGTTGCATCCTTGCCTTTGCCTAATGCTTGCGAACATGTTTTCTAAAGGGTCCTGTTGAAGTTGCCTGGTAAAGAGGAAGCTGAAGTTGTACTTATTCGAGAGCTCTTCCCAAGCATCAGGATTGCTCTTATGGTCACCTGCAATCCTGTAATTAATTATATGCGACTGCCGCCTGCCTTCAAATTTCCAAGTAGCAATCCACGGAACAGCTGCCTCAAGGAAGTCGAGCACCTCTGACTGCCCTTTAAGATTTGCAAACCTCATCTTGTGAGGGTTCTTTTTTTTGGACTGGAATTGTTCGAAGCATCAAAAAGCTTGTCCATTCTGTCACAGAAGTTAGCCATGGACAGCACTGCATTTCGTAGTTCTTTAACGTACACAAGTGCAGTAATAGCAATGGAAACGAACGCATTAAGAACCTGGATTGTCCACTTCACCTTCATATTACTGAAAGATAGATATGCCATTCAATTATTTTCAGTGCCAAACAACGCCTAAGCTCATGTGTTGAATGATACAACTTGGTAATATGTGCCCAGTCTACAACCTCCTTTCCAATATGAAGTTTGTGCATCTGCAGATTGTTCCGCGTTGTTTTCACGAGATGTGGTACATCGAAAATGAAAGACGCAGTTTTCGTCAACAGTGAAAAATGGCTTCGCCATAGATACACCCAACTGCCTTGACAAGCTCACATTTGATGCTCCCTGGTCACAAATTAGGGCTTTTATCAATATTCCGATTTCTTGCAACTGCTTAAAAGCGACATCAATAAGTTTTACAGGTGCGACAATGATGTCGAGGCATGGCCTACTGTGTAGGCTACTGGCTGAACCCATCTCTTGGAGATTCCAGAAAGAAGGACCACCATAGCCTTGTCTGCAATAGTGGAAGTTTGTTCAACACCATTGTCTGAATCCCTGCACAACATCTTGGGTCGCATCATAAGCCAAATTGTTTTTAAGCATCATCTCATCAAAAATTAAAGTGCACACTCTGACACGCTTGCTCCACGACTTAGTTGACAATGCAATGGATTGTATTATCCCTGGATTTTTTCCTGGCAGCATTTTTACATTTGAGAGCCATCTCCTTATAAAAATGCTCACTAGGCAGTGTTAGGAACGATGAGAAAAAGCGATACGCTCTTGCGCCATGGAAATGCAACTGCAGTGCAAATTTTTTCATCCATCGAGCAAAGCGTTTACCCTTGCCTTTTTCTCCCAGCTTAACATGGCTTTATAACAGTGCAAACATTTCATCTGTTATAAAAGGTTTGGTAACATTAGATGCTTCTTCGGTTGTGCGTCTTCACCTGCTGTTTACGTAGTCAATCAATTGTCTTCCTGTACTTGCACACCCGCCCTTGAAGCCGCCTGATTATGTCTTTTGGCCGTCGAGTGCATTTTGCCGCTGTCACCTTTTACTTGGTTGGGAGGCGGAGAGTTGCGTACATGCGCTACTCTCGATGGAGGGGAGACACGACTGGCAGCACACCAAACGAGGATTTAATATGTACAGGGACGCTAAAAGCACAAGGCACACACAACTCAAATCATAACTCAACCAAAAATACTCACTCACTAGAAAATACAAAGCTCTGACTAAATACAAAACTACTGAAAAAGAACTCTCATTTCCGGAGCCTAGCTCCGCCTTATAAGTCTCTAAGTCAGTCCTAGCTCTGACTCGTCAAAGTCTGACCACGCTGGCCCCGGCCTAAACTGTGTCGCAAAGCAGAAACGTGGGCTCTTACGGACCATCAACTTCTTCTCGTCGGATCCAAGTCGTATTCATTCGTGGTCCCCGCAGGGGCGTCTGCGTCAGCAGGCGTTTGGTGAGTTGCGCCACCACGTACCCGAGCACACGAGGTTTGGAACCTCCCGCGTCTAACCGTGCGCGGCTTAGCCGTGTCCGGGGAAAAGGGGATCCTGGGGGTTGAGCCAATGCCGGGTGTTTGGACCTTTACGGCCCCTCGGCGGAGGCAACACACCCCTTTGGCCTCGGCTTCACGTAGACGGCACCCCCGGGCTGACCCATCCGGGGGAAATCGGTAGTCGCCTTTTCCTGTCCTCCTCTTCAATCTTCGTCTTTCTCTCTCACTCTCAATCTATCCTGTCTTCTTTTCTTTTCCATTTACTTCCAGCTTTCCTGGCGGCGAGGGTTAACCTTGTGTGTTATAACCACCCTTGGTTATACGTATTTGGTTATAGCGGGTACGTACAGCTGACGTTTGTGGGACTTGTGTTTGCAGGTCCTACATCGTCCCCTTGTTGGGCTCCATGGTGGGTGGCTGGCGTTCCTGCCGAAAAATTATTGTTTTTTATGGCTTTTTCTTTCCCCGCATTACCCGATCGCCCCCTTAAGCGGGGGCGCACCGAAGACGTATTCAAATTTTTTGGCCGGCAAAGTGAAAATTTCCCTCGATTCCACGTAATCCATTGTGAAAAACCCGAAAAGGCGGTGAGAACGATCTCACCTTTTCTGGTTTCAAAATGCCTGACAGAGACAATAGGGGCCGGCTACAAAGCTACGAAATTGGCTAGCGGCGACCTTCTTCTTGAACTCCGAGATATCAAACAACATGAGAAACTGCAGACTCTCGTATCAATTGGAGACTTTCCTGTCACTGTGACCCCACACCGCACTATGAACACCAGTCGTGGTGTTGTTTCGGATGATGATTTGATGGAGCTAAGTGAGACAGAACTATTAGAGGGATGGAGTGACCAAAATGTCATCAATGTCAGAAGAATCAAGATGAGGCGTGACGGAAAAGAAATTCTGACCAAGCATCTCATTCTAACCTTCGGCTCAAGTGTACTGCCCGAGACTATCGAGGCAGGCTACGTAAAGCTCAGAGTCAGGCCGTATATCCCTAATCCCCTGCGATGTTTCAAATGCCAGAGGTTTGGCCATAGCTCCCAGAGCTGTCGAGGTCGAACTACTTGTGCCAAATGCAGTGCTTCTGAACACACATCTGAGTCGTGCAATAATACTCCACATTGTGTAAACTGTGAAGGAGAGCATGCCGCATACTCGCGGTCCTGCCCATCCTGGAAAAAAGAAAAAGAAATTGCCACGATTAAAGTTAAACAAAATATTTCATTTAAAGAGGCACGAAGGCAGGTGTCCTACCTGCCAAAAACCAGTTTTGCCGATGTGACGCGTCAGGGGGCAGCGTCGCAGCGGCTTCCGGCTGCTGTCCGGCCCGCGCGTAGTGAGCCGGCGGTGAAGCCATCTGCCCCCTCGGCGGCTGCAGCTAGCACTGCTCCGCCATCCCAGAAGGGGCCATCGACCTCCGGGCTAGTGGCCTCTAGGGTCCCACCTCTTGAGGCGAGACCCTCAAGACGAACACACCGCTCGCAAGAGCGGATGCCCAGCGCCTCAGGAGAGGCGATGGACACAACCTCCAGCCAAGCGGCGCATCCAGCGCCTATGGAGCGGCGGGGATCTCTCGACCGCTCCAAAAAAGAGAAACTGCGCATTACGGGGCCTGAGAAGGGCTCTGTAATCTAAGTTATCTCACACCTAAGCACACAGCACCAATCTCCTTTTCAATATGGGGACGCAAATAGTTCAATGGAACATCAGGGGCCTTATTCACAATCTTGATGACGTTAAAGAACTCATTCGCAAATACAGTCCCAGGGTGCTGTGTGTTCAGGAAACACACCTCAAACATACGCAAACAAATTTTCTTCCACAATATTCTATTTTTCGTAAAGATCGTGATGATGCAGTCATGTCATCCGGCGGTACGGCTATTATAGTTGATAGAGGTGTTGCCTGTCGAGAACTAAAACTTCGTACGCCCCTAGAGGCAGTTGCTGTGCAAGCGGTGTTGTTCAACAAGCTAATTACAATCAGCTCTGTATACATACCACCTAACTATCAACTTCACAAAACCGAATTTCAAAATTACATAGATGAACTTCCTGAGCCATACATCGTTGCCGGAGATCTAAATGCGCATCACACTCTATGGGGAGACTCCCGTTGCGATGGAAGAGGGCGCTTAATCGAAAACTTCCTGTATTCATCTGGTGCATGCTTGCTCAATAAGAAGGAGCCGACGTACTATAGCATTGCACACAACACCTACTCCTCAATTGACTTAAGCATAGTATCCAGTACTCTCCTGCCGTACCTCGAATGGCACGTTATTAAGAACCCTTATGGAAGTGACCACTTTCCGATAGTTCTAAATTACACAACACAGGATGAATGCGCCCCATATGTTTCTCGGTGGAAGGTTGACTCTGCGAACTGGGAACTATTCAAAGAACTGACACGTTTAGACAGGGACATTTCTCGTACCAATATCGACAATGATGTGGCTTACTTAACTAGTTTTATAATAGACGCTGCCACAAAATGCATTCAACAAACGAATGGACTGTCTAGTAAACGCCGCATTCCGTGGTGGAATGCCGAATGTCAAAAGGCAAGGAAAAAACAAAACAAAGCTTGGGGGCTGCTACGTGACTGCCCAACAGCCGAAAATCTCATTAATTTTAAACAAGCAAAGTCGCAGGGCAGAAGAACGCATCGACGAGCTAAGAGAGATAGTTGGGAGAGGTATGTATCCAGCATTACTTCGTATACTGATGAGAGAAAGGTCTGGAACCGAGTAAATAAACTAAAAGGCCGACAGTCTCACCCTCTACCCCTAGTAAATACCCAAGGAGACAGCCTGGAAAATCAGGCAGACTTTCTAGGTGAGCACTTTGAACAAATCTCGAGTGCATCAAACTACACACACACTTTCCTGCGATTCAAAGAACACGCAGAGCGACAACACATTGAACGCAAATGTGGAAGAAATGAAGCGTACAATCGCCCATTCAGTTTAGCTGAACTTCACGCATCTTTGAGTTGTTGCCACAACTCGGCGCCAGGTAGTGATCGCATCATCTATGAAATGATCAAACACTTACACTCGGAAACACTAAATATACTTCTATCCCTTTTCAATGCTATATGGGCAGCTGGATACATTCCATCTGCTTGGAAAGAAGCTATTGTTATCCCCATACTTAAACAAGGCAAGGATCCCTCTCTAGCCAGCAGTTACAGACCAATAGCTCTAACAAGCTGTCTGTGCAAGCTCTTAGAAAAAATGATAAACCGACGCCTAATCTGTTTCCTGGAAAATAACAAAATTCTAGACCCCTTCCAGTGTGGTTTCCGAGAAGGTAGATCGACAACAGACCACCTCGTTCGCATCGAGGCCAGCATCAGGGATGCCTTTATACATAAACAATTCCTTCTTTCAGTATTTCTTGACCTAGAGAAGGCATACGATACGACATGGCGTTTTGGTATCCTTCGCGACCTTTCTTCAATGGGTGTCCGTGGCAACATGTTGAACACAATCGAAAGCTATCTCTCTGACCGCACGTTTCGTGTAAGAGTGGGCAACAGTTTGTCTAGATCATTCACCCAAGAGACCGGTGTGCCACAGGGAGGCGTGCTTAGTTGCACGCTCTTTGTCGTAAAAATGAATTCACTTCACACAGTCATTCCACGCACCATGTTTTACTCTGTATACGTCGACGATGTGCAGATAGGTTTTAAATCCTGCAATCTTGCTATCTGCGAACGCCAGGTCCAGCTTGGCTTAAACAAGTTATGTAGATGGGCGGATGAAAATGGGTTTAAAGTGAACACGCAGAAAAGTACTTGCATGCTTTTCTCCAAGAAGAGAGGCGCAACGCCAATCCCTAGTATTTTTATTAATGGAGATGAACTCACTGTCAGCAGTGAACATAAATTCTTAGGAATCATCTTGGATTCAAAACTAACGTTTATACCCCACATCAAATACCTCAGGACGAAATGCATGAAAACAATGAACCTCCTTAAGCTTCTGTCCCACACCACATGGGGTAGCGACAGGAAGTGCCTATTGGACCTGTACAAAAGTCTTGTGCGTACACGTTTAGACTATGGTGCCGTTGTGTACCACTCTGCCGCACCGTGCGCGTTGAAGATGCTAGATCCGATTCATCATTTAGGTATCCGCCTGGCCACGGGTGCTTTCAGGACAAGTCCTATACAAAGCCTATACGCAGAATCAAACGAGTGGTCACTTACCTTGCAGAGGTCATACTCTAGCTTTGCATATTTTCTGAAGGTACACGCAAACCCTGAACATCCATGTTACGCTACCATAAATGATATGACTTGCACCATACTGTTTCGTAACCGACCTACAGCAAAGGAGCCCTTCTCACTGCGTGTGAGGAAGCTCAGTGATGAAATGGATGTCCCACTTTTAGAACCTTATCTAAAAGCCCCAGCAAAGCTCTTACCACCATGGCAGTGGCAGCTCATTAAATGTGATACGTCGTTTGTTCATGTTACAAAGCACGCTCCAGAGGCACACATTCGAATGCACTTCCTCGAACTTCAGCTAAAGTACTCATGCCCGGAATTTTATACTGACGCATCGAAGTCCCATGCAGGCGTGTCTTATGCAGCCGTTGGTCCGTCTTTCTCAGAATCTGATGTCTTGCACCCGGAAACAAGTATCTTTTCCGCGGAGGCATACGCAGTAATAGCGGCTGTTAAATGCATCAGGAAAACCAATCTACCCAATGCTATCATATTCACTGACTCTTTGAGTGTAGTAAAGTCCTTAATGTCACTCCGCAAACACAATAACCCTGTACTCAACGATCTTTATTCACTTCTGTGCACTGCGTACTTATCTAACCAGCTTATTGTTATCTGCTGGGTGCCTGGCCACAGAGGCATCGAAGGGAACATGCTAGCAGACCAGATGGCCACATCTCTTACAGCGAAAGCTAGCAACACTTTCATATCTGTCCCTGTGACAGACTTGAAGCCTTTTCTCCGCAGAAAAATTAGGACCTACTGGCAGCAAATGTGGGACACTGAAACGTCGAATAAGCTGCATTTAATTAAACCTCAGTTGGGTAATTGGCGACCAACAACAAAAATACGGCGAACTGAAGTAATTCTTTGTCGACTTAGGATAGGCCATACCTACGGGACCCACTCTTATTTGCTGTCTGGTGCTGAACCTCCCATCTGCGTTAAATGCGGAGAGACGCTGACCGTCCTACATGTCCTGGTAGAGTGCCGCGAATCAGAAGCTGAAAGAAAAAAGCATTTTCCTCTAGCTTACAAACAGAACGTTCCTCTTCATCCAGCAATGTTCCTTCATGTGGACTCATTTTTTAACCGCAAATCACTTTTAAACTACTTACATGATGTTGATTCATTACAAGTTCTACGGCAGATAAATTCGTAGCATGACCTCTCAACAGAGGCTACTGCTGCGATACTAGCATTTGTATGGCACGTGCCTCCAAAGCCTTGCACGCAAGGTTCCTGATGAGGCAGCAGTGCCACTGGCACTTACAAATTTTAGAAAATCATTCTTTCAAAACATGTTTTACGTCTCACAGGACACTTTAAAGCAATTGTCATAATTTTAATACATTTATGTTTTACGCACTGTACAGCGACTCTGCTTTTAGGCCCATATACAGCCGCGTTCATACGTTTCCACTTCATTGTTCAATGAAATATCCATAATCACTTGCATGGCGCTCTTTGGCCAGACCTGGCCCTTGCGCCAATAAACAACAATAATCATCGTATTCATTCGTGGTGTCGTTCCTGCCGTAGATGCCGATGACTCGCTGTTCCGTTGACCTGGCCGAGTACGTGGCTGGAGCTCCGGTAGCCGCCGCTGACATGTCACTTGTCGGGTTAGGTCTAATGCAGCGTTCCTCGCCCTCCGACGATCTGCGTGGCAGCCCGGTAGCACGGTGATTATCGGTTGAATGGGCTTGGCCGAGGAAGAGGGATTCTTGAGAAGAAGACCGGAACCACCGTGAGCAGCAGTGGCCAGTCCCAGGAGCTTCGTCCGGACGTCTCCGAGGACTACAGCTAGGCCTGGGCCTTGCCAGCGTCACGAGCTTCGTGGCCGGGTCCTCCGCTCTCCTGTCGTCAGAGCATGGTTGACGAGGCGACCTTCCAGCTCAAGAGCCACGTCGATAATGCTCAAACCATGCTGTCTGTCCCTCGATCACAGCTCGGTTCACGCGCCTCGCGCCGTTCGGAATGCTCCGCGATCTTCGTCGTCGTCTTTTCTTGCCACGGGCGACCTCTTACATGTGACAGCCGCAAGGGTGGATGGAGTGCCTGCAGAAGCTAGAAAAGCAAAAATATTGTAATTTATTTGAAAGTAAACCTTAGCGTATTAGAGAATAACTTTAATGCTGCTTCGTTAAAAAAGGGTACTTATGTTATAAGCAGCCCAATTTTAATTTTCTAAAGAAAGCATAGCTGTACAACATTGCACAGTTCACACTATGAAAAGCTTGCTTTGCTGTGCTACAAACACTCATTCCTTTAAAGAACCCGATCCTCCAAAAGGGATTGCCATTTACTAGAAAGCCATATAGGACAGGCTCCTGTGCACAGGGAAACGAAGCTTATATTCTCAAGGCGTACTGTTGGGATAGTTGATTATTCAAGATGCCATGTATCATCGCACATTAAAATCAATTAATCTTACTAGAACAGGAGGCATAAGCACTAGATTTCAAGTATCAGTGCTGAAGAACAGATACTTGTTTGTACTCATTCAAGCTTACAATGGAACCGTAGAAGTGAGCACAAATGTCGTAATAGACTCATATATGCATGCTTGGTATATGTATGTGGCCCGTTAGATCGCTCGCTTATTAATAACAAACCTATGTGCACAGTATTCTGTTCACCATTGCAGCCTGGGTAATGATTAGGAAATCATGTATGAACATTATGCACGTTGGGATTTTTGATTGATAACAATTTTGTCAGCTACTTTCATAACTAAGACTTGCATTTACGATACAGATCCTGGATAAATTTGTGTTGATGGCCGCCATGTTTGTTACCCTAAGTTTGAGCTGCTTTGTGTACTGCATATACAGTAAGGCCAAGCACTCTGCAACATATGCCTTTAGGCTTCCCAATAATAATTGCTGGGGTTCTAGGTCCCAAAACCATGATATGATTATGAGGGATGCCATACTTTTGCGTATAGCTGCTTAGTCTGGCACCACGGATATAGAGAATGTTAGAGATGGTTGCCTAACAAACATAAAAAACGGATCACTTACTAGGTGGTGCCGGGGAACAAGCGCTCTCCTTTTCGCTGTCACTCTCATTACTGCTGGTTGGACTTGATTCTGCAATCATGTTAACAAGGACAGCAACAAGACACTAAGCAATTGGTGCCAATGAAGCGCATCTCACCGTGGACAGTAGAGCATGGAGTCTGCTGTAAGAAGTTTGTGGCTGTCGGCCTGAGCCCCTTCTGCAATAACAGAGACCCGTTAGATTAGAAATACATTGCTTCTATTTTCCTGGTGTCAGATAATGTCAGTAATAACTGTCTAAAGGACGCAGAAGGAAACGACAGATCACTTAGTAGGCGGTGCCAGGGAACAGGTGCTCTCATTTACACTCTCACTGTCGTCACCTCCGACTGGACGTTGTTCTGCAATGGCATTAACAAAGGATACGATTAAGATATCGAGCAAATGGTGCCAATAAAGTGCATCTCACCATCTGCCAGGGCTGGAAGACAATCCAATACAGCGGTACAACACACTGCATCACTCCTGTGCGGGCTTGGTGCATCAACGTCTGCAAGCAAAAAAAATATGTACCAGAGTTGTCGTTGCAAGGCAATTTTCCACCTCCTCGTTGCTTGTGCAGCTGCTGCACCAAAATGAAGTCATTCATACTAGCAGATGTGGATGTTCTCCTGGAAGCCACTTTGTAACCCCTAAGAAAACTGCATTGGGGCCGGCCTCCCATCATTCATAATTTTGCACCATAAATGATTCATGCACCCACACAAAGCATGAAGTAAGGACAGCTAGTGTTCAGACGTGAATTCAGATGTAGCTAGTGTTCAGATGTGAAAAACTCTTCAAGTGGATATGCGTCACAGGAATTCGGCAAGCCCCACTACCAAGTACAGAAGTAACGTGTGAAACGAAAACGAACGTGTGAAAAAGAGAGAAAAACGGAGAGGGGGGGGATAGAAAGACAGAAACAGAGAGAGAATGAAATAGAAGGAAAGGGGAAGCGATAAATAGAGAGAAGAGAAAGAAAGAACTAAATAGAATGAGAAAGAAAGAAACAGTTAAAAAATGATCCAAGAAACAGAGAGAAGTAGAAAAAAAGTAAAATAAAGAGAATCAAGGAAGGCCGCCCAGCTCCGCCCTTTTTTCAGGCTTGGTACCACTAGTGCGAAGTTGCCATAATTTATAAAGAATTAAAAGCATACACTTAGAATTAAAGAGGAAGAAAAGTGTTCGAGCTTCCAACCACTCGTACTAGCTAAGCGCCAAAATACTGCAAAAGAAACGAACATATTTTGATAGTCAGCTAATGACGACTACAACTTTGAAATTACATCTTGGAAAGGTGTATAGGGCTACCTGTTGTCTCGCGGAAACCTGAAGAATGTAGTACCATGCTCTCTCCCTGTCCTGCCGTTGTTACTGCACCACGCAACACAGCAGTAATTCCTGTCCCAAATAACCATAGATATCCGGGCAACGTCCGACGGATGTCCACTCTGGATATTCCGGACGTCCATGGGATATCCGTGAATGTCCAGCATACATCCCTAGGAAATCAAAAGGTAACCAGTTTGGTCGTCCGCAGTACGTCCGACGTGGATATCCAACATGGATATTCACAGGACTTTCAATAGATGTCTTAGTGTGTGCGCACACACCTTGGAGCATGAACAGTGGAATGCATTGAAGCACCCGACGGATTATATATATATATATATATATATAAACCGTCGGGTGCTTCAATGCATTTCCCTGTCATTGCTCTGCTGTAAATAAACATAAAAAATGGGCCCACACAAGCTTCAAAATTCAAAAAATCTTTTATTGCTGCCTTATGTATAAAGTCAAAAATGCACCCATGAATAATGTTCATAGCAACAATATACTCGCTGATAAAGAAAACTTGCAGATTCAGATATCATGACTGAAGTTAGAACAGTGCGAATACATATAAGAATAGAAACTCCTTTCAGCATGGTAAACAGATACTCACAAAGGTGTGTGATTATCATATTTATTTTACTTTTTTGTACTGTCAAACTCTACGAGGATTCAGGCACAAGCTTTACAATAAATAAATAAATTTAAAAAAAGACAGTCGCAACCAAGAATATACTTGTGGTAGAAACCACAAAACGGTAGCACAGTGCATAGTGGTAGTGTCCGCCTGCTCGTCGCGCGGGAGTCGGACCCTGGCCGGCACAGGCGGCGAGTCACATTACTCCAAAGCAGGGAGCGGCTTCCTGCTGGCCGATGCGTGCTGTCGCGCGCTTTCTGGATCCTGAAGATTCTGTTGCGCGGTGCTGACCGGCGAACACCACGTTTGCATTGCTGGGAAATAAACAGTTGTTTCTTTCGAAGATGCGTTAACTTGCGATTACTCGGGCCGTGGACTGCTGGCTGCCGGTGCGAGATCCAAAGTCCTCAAATATAGCCTTTGTTTGCAGTGACGCTTTCTTTCGCGTGTATGGCTTCTCCCCCACTTTAGGGCTTGTTGGAACCTGCGAACAAAACATATTCCGTTACTCCAATGGCTAAAATAGATATCGATGTAAGTTTCATACCTTAATAGCTGAGCAGGCGACTTGATACGATGGCTTTATCTCGGATTGGATTGGATCGCTGCACGACACAATCATTTGACAGCGTGCTTTGCCATGGGTTTTTGACACATCAACATTAATATAGTGTTTGTTGAAACATTTTTAATAATATATAAAATTAGGCAGTGAAATAACTACTTCTTTTAGGAATAAGTGTTGTCCAAAAACCAAACGTTTATGACGTGTATGCAGCTTCCGAAATCGCTTCCGCTGCATTCAATTAGTGAAAGCGTAGCAAAAGTATAGTCTTTTAGAGATTGCAGACTACTACATGGCATCTAGGCATGGATCCAGGTCGCGGCGGTTCCATTTCGATGGGGAGAAATGCAAAAGCAGTAGAGTAGCAGTCTGGGTCAGTTGGTACATACTGAATAGTAAAAACCAGTCAAAAGACGAAGGACAGAGAAGAGACGTGGCACACAAGACTACTGTGTGTGCCACGTCTCTTCTCTGTCCTTCGTCTTTTGACTGGTTTTTACTATTCAAATGCAAAAGTGCTCGTGTACTTTGATACAGGTGCATGCTAAGAAACCCACAGATGATCAAAATTATTAGATCATGGTTCTGGCAAAATAAATTCAATAATTTATATCCCAATGACAAGTTGGGGGCGGGGCTCATAATCGACCTTTCCGCAATGACGGATAGTTGGAGTACACTCGCTCCATACAGTGGTTTCTAGTGTGCGATTCGATATTGTAACCAACAGTTTCGACAGCCGTTTCTATAAAAACTAATTTATTCTGGGCGAACTTGTGCCCGTGAACTAAAGGTCACTCAACAAAAGCGTCCCTCGAGCTTCACTTCTTCGAACCTCGTTTTTTTTTCTCTTTGTCGCGTGCCAGTCGTACGATTCTCGCGCACGAGCCACCGGTCTGTCAGCACCGGCCCAGCGTTGTCTTGTGGTGCTTTGCATGACGCTTGCAGTGTGGCGGCTCTTTGAAACACAGTTAGGGTGTGGCGGTTGTCTTTGGTCTCGCAATGCTGGCGGCAATATTATGCAAGTTTTCCATAAGCATGTTTTTAAATGTAGCTGTACTCACGATCTATGCATGATATGCCAATTGCTGTATAGAGAAAAAATGCACAATTTCTATGCTAGGTGGGTTTGTCCAAATATTAAAATATGCATAATTGCCATCTTAAGTTGCAAGGATAGGTCAGTTCGTTTTGCCCTGCAAAAAGAACTCTATGTGACCGATTGAGTGCAGAAACATGCAAATATGAATTGCAAACCTATACAATTTCCAACCATATTTTTTCATATTAGGTCATCTATCCATCCATGTCCTAACTTGGTGTTTTTCACTGGTCGATCTGGAGTGGCCGCCAAAATCCTGGAGCGAGTGCTTGCGCGAAATTCGCCAACCCTAATCTGCCATCGGAGAGTGAAAATGCACCGTGCTGGATCGTACCGGAAGCCTGCGCACACACGTCGCAAAAATCGACTTCCGCTCTGCATGTTTCCATGGCCACCAAGATCGCAGTCTCCCAGTGAGCGGAAGTGATGTATGCTTCTTGTTTCATTTCCGCCCGAATCCACGTCTCGGCAGCGGAGCAAGTGAGAGCGATCCGGTGTGAAGTGAGTTGATTCGAAATGACCAGTGGAAAGCGTGAACCCGCTCCAGCTCGACCAGTGAAATTCGGATTTGCAGCCATGGAGCAAAAAATCCTGCTCCAGATCGACCAGTGAAAAACACCATAATGGCGTTTTTATGCGTATTTATGCACAGCCAGTGGACGATCAAAACAGGATGTCCCTTGGACATCCCAACGGGATATGGACATTTCTTGTATGTCCGATGGATGGACGTTTGGACTTGTGGCAGACGTCCCATGGATATCCGTGGTTACTTGGGGTAGTACTTGATTCCGGACGGCATGACCTGAAAAAAAAAAAAACGTGTTGGTTATGTCTTCTCTCCCGCCTTCGCACAAATTTTCTCCTACGCACTTCACATCACCCTTTCGCGAAAAGCGTCACGTGCAATTGCCGCAGCTAATAAAAAAAAAAGCAACCTTCGGTGCCACGCATGCACTACTGAGGCAGGAGTGCTTTATTCAGAATACGTCGTAGCCACAGCTTACGCACATTCTTCTCAATTCGCAAGTTCTCTCTAATTATGCTCGTAACATGGCTTCAAGCAATCTGTGAACGCCACGAATAATACTCCTAAGCATAACTGCATTCTTTCACCCAACTATACACACATGCATTAAATTCACACTACTTGTACCGGCGTTTGCCGACTCATTTTCTCGTGCCAAGAAACGATTTTCTTGCAAACGTGCTGCGCAGCATTCCAAATTGCTGTTTCTTACTTAATGTGAAGCAATCTATCAACATCATGCGCCAAGTGAAGAACAAAAAAAAAAGCTCTCTATACCGAACAGCACAACGCGACAAGTGTCAACTTACGGCTGAAGTGACAAAAACATAAGCAATGTGTAAAGTAATGAAGGGAAAAAAGAACGTAATGAAGGCATTCTTGCTGAGCAGCAGCCAAGCAGACAGACATTCAGGCAGACGAACCCAGCGAAGACCACGGAGACGTTATCGCACATCTTTTATAGCATCGCCTTGCCTGATCACACCATGTTCATGATCACGCCGTCCTGCCATCGACGCATGCTAACCTTATATCGTCATGGCAGCCCTACTGATCAACGGATTTAGAGCTGCACTGCGAGCCAGTGAAAGCCACGTGTACAGCCACATAGACAAGTAGACGTATAATGCACTAGAAAAGTTACTACAGTAGATAACTAGTACACGCTTTCTCTTGGAGACAGGGAGTGTTGTGTTGCCCTCTAGCGGGCGGCATGAAGCTGCGTAGCTCCGCTGCTTTTAGGCTGGAGTGTCCACTCTTGTAATTCATATGTTACTGTATTAGGATTGGTTGTTAGGATTGTTAGTATTGGTGACAGGGGGGATTGTCTGCTACTTCACCGTGCTGAACAGCGGAAGCAGGCCACTTTTGCATCAGTGAAATTCCGCTAAAGCAGCTAGAGAAGAGCAAATTGAATATCACTTACTCGTTAATAAAAGCCGCGAGAGTGCCTACGCATTATTGAATGAGTTGTGTTGTTGCATTCAATGGGGTTATCCGCGCCTGTTTCTTCGGTTGATTCCGAGGTGGGACTGCGCTATATAGCGCAAGAGACTATTAATCATATATGTATGTTTAAACCATCCTGTAGATTAAGCTTAAGAATATATTTAGAAACCATCCTACTACTACTTGAATATTCTAATGGGAATACGAAGGCCGCACTGCTATAGTCTAGTACGACTGAGCGCCACATTGGTGCCGTGCTTCACATCAGTAAGCACTCCTCACTGCTGGGATACCTAACATTAACGGCACATTTTATCTGAAGATGCCTCACGTACGCAATCCTCCATGCTTTCAATTAAAAGTTTCCGACCAGCTATGAAAGAAGCATGTAGATTGGAGGAAGTAATCAAGAAAAAAATAAAGAGCACAGCTTAATACACGACACACACAGTATTTTACTTCTAATAAGTGTTATTTGGAAGAGCTTCGTCAAGGGTCAATGATGCATTTATTTAACAATGTAGTCAATACACTCTTTACATCAACTTTACTTTCTTTCCCCAGGCGAAAATTTTCTCCTAGGGGAAATCACTTAAAGCTGATTATTGAAGCTGCACCACTTGTGATGTGGGACCTCTTGGCAAGTGGAGCCGGTTCAATAACCCACTTCAAGTGGTCCCACCTGCCAAGCGGGTCCACTTGCCAAGTGGTTCTGCTCTAACCACCTTTGTACTTCAGTGAAAATTAAAAACAGCAATTTGTGTGTAGACAATTTATTAACAAATTAACAATATATAAATATAAAAAACAAACAGAATGGAATTAAAGTTTCTTCAGTTTTCAGCTTTTCCGCCTACAGTTTTCCTTATTTTTTTGCTTCTTCTTATGTCTTGTATTTTTTTAGAAAGTATGGTTGACACATTGTTAATGGTTTCCTTTACTGAAACGCCTGTCCTGGACCCCCAGTGCCTCACGGTGTCTGCAAAGGAGGCAGAAATTAACAAACAATGCAGAAGGCATACATAACACAGTACGAAAGGACTATAATCTTACCATTAATCAACGGCAACCTTCTGCGGGCTGAGCTGCTTCCGTACTACAGTGGTGCGGTTCCTGTAATCTTTTGGGGCTAGTTTGCCTCCATAAGTACGCTCAGTCAGCCCTTCACGGCCCCATATGGCTTGGGCCATATCCCTAACAAGTGAAGCTTTTTTTTTTATGGCCGAGAATTTTCTCCGCCTGTTTCATGCCAATAACTAGGCCATCTTTTACATAATACTGTAAATAAAAACGATTAGAAAAGATATGTAGAGATTGCAGCGATACTTACCTTGCCATCACCTATATCGGTGAAAGGACCATGGGTCTTTGGGTCAGCAGCTGAAGAGAAAAGTAAAGATGACGTTTACATCAAATTAATAGCACTGACACAGTGGCATTTAAAGCATTTTGTCTTTTACCTATGGGCAGTGCCTCTGCAGCAGGCTCTCTGGACGTATTGTCCACGTTTTCAGTGGCTGGAGTTGGACTCATATGCATAGCCAGTGGCATTGGCTTGGGGCCTGTGTGCTGTGTTTGAAGCAGTCAGCTGTTTGCATGCACCGTTTGCTGCAAAATCTATTTGCAAGACTATGTAGGATTGCAACAGTTTTGCAGTCAAAGTGTTCTTGTACTGCATCCAACTCCTTGTACACCGCAGCTTTTTAGGTGAATCCAGGATGTCCCAGAAGGTGTCCATGCAGAGGCTGTTTTCTTGCAGTAGATTGGAGATTTTAGTTTCAATGCTTCTAAACATGTTAAATAAAGCCCACGAAGGATGCTTGAACTCTCTAGTGCTAAAAAAGCTTCTGAGCACTCTGTAAGTGATGAATGAATTTCACGGATGCACGCAGCACACTTCTCGGGCTTCAAAAAAGTGTTTACAAGATAGCCACACAAATAGTACACAACGCAATCTTGTGCAGGTGGCATGCTGTATCCATGATCTGGTGCAGTGTTCCTTCTGGTGTGCTCTTGCATGGTGGGCACAAGCTTTCATGAGACAGCGCAAAGCATTTTGTGCTCCTCCACTTGTTCTGGGTCTTGAAAGCTGAGGTTGCTGCTAAAATGGAGGGGAATAAACTACAATAACAGCCCGTGCACATTTTTAGGTTGTCAATGTTACTGAGAAATGCTGATACTTCTTCAAGCTTGAGAGTTGTAGCTGGTTTTCCAAACTATTCGCTGTAGACGCATGAAGAAACAAGCCTTCCCCTTGAGCTGAGCGCAACAGTGCAGTCTTTTCTCACAACCACGATCCTGTCCATCACAACAATACCGCTGCTTTCACCAACTTTGAAGAACTTCTTCGGTCATGAGCTCAACATTCCAGGACTCGAACCTTGATCTCTTGGAACGCAGGGAACCAAGCTGCTTCCTCTGAACACAACTCTGGATCACAAGGCATTCCAGTTTCCTCAGCATCGCTGTTCTCCATGGTTACATCACCCACGCCACCACCACTTTCGGATGTGCAAAGCATCGCAATTTAGTTTCTCTTAGCTTCGGAGGTTTTCTTCTGAGCTTGGATGCCTTTAGTTTTGACAGGTGTGCAGGAATATTGGGGAAAATTCGTGGAAGCGCAACTTGTTTAAGCGTCCACCTACCACGTGTAATCTTAGCAGTGATGCCGTTAACGACGTGCTCATAGCAAGGGATTAGGTCCTCGGGTTAAAAATGTAAGTTGCAAATGTAGTCCTTCAGTGTCACTTGGTAGGCTTTTCGTGGAATAGCAGCTCTCCACGCCTTGACGACTTCAGGGTCATTTGCAGGTTCGAAGAAGTCCCGCCGATTCCATGTTTCTCTACAGAAGCATATGCACTTGAGCAGCCAGGACCGCTGCAAGTCGGCAAGTTGTCTTTGTCAAACTTGGCTTACAACACGATGCGTGAGCATCTTGTCAGCATACCTATAATTAAATTTATAGGTAAGCGATAACAGCACACTATTTTGAGCACCTGCCGGTGGCAGACAGTGCAGACAAACACCAAAAAAAGCACTGAACGCGCCCGCTGAAAGCCAGCAACTCGATCCACGCCAGCGTCACCTCTCTCAAAGGATACTAGTTGGAGCCGCCTCCGAAGTGGTGTTTTCCAACTGAGTGTTGAAGACAGCTGCGTCTCACAGATCACAGTGGTTTGATTGAATGAAACTTGGTTTATGAAGTGAAAAAGAAAAGGAAGAGTGCTTACAGAGAGCAACGCAGGGGCTCATGTTGGTCGCACATAAACTCGCACATAGCGTCCGTCGAACACACACATGGTCCTTTTGCGCTCACACTCGCACAGCCTCGTCGTCGCACTATCGAACGCACACTCTCACTTTCCCAGAATCCCACAACACAATAGACGCGTCTCGGCCGCAGATCGCGGTGTACAAGGTAGGGGGCGCTAGCAAGCAGCTTGTAAAATAGCTAACATGAGTTAATCTAAAAGCATTGGTATAGCCCCACTAGCTCTCGGCAATTTTTTTTTGCCGGTGTCAAGCGCCATTCCATGCCTTAAAATATAGTGGACTGGAGAAGGATTCGAACTTACAACCTTCAGATTAGAAGCCCGGTGTTCTACCTCTGCTCCACGCCACCACCACCATTATGTCGAAGCACATAATGCATGCTTAAAACAGCATCTGTAATTCTAAACTTTGATTGCATGATAATTTAATGAGGTGCGTGCGAGAAGTACGACCTCAGCACACAATTCTAACTTTCAGTTGGACAAACAATTAAATCTAATGGAGATACAGAATGGCACTTCACTGTGCTATTCCATCCTATTTATACGTTGAAAATCATTAATACTTACTTGGTCTTAGTGCTCCAGCATAAAATCGTGCCTTTGTGAAAGTAAACTTTGAATTTTTGGCGATATAGCTGCAAGGAAAAGCTTGGGGAAAGCAGCGAAACATTCACGACGACGTTTCCAATTCTGCGGCTTCAAAAAAGAAATCGTCACAGGCAAGCCTGTAATTACACTCACGCTGTGCTGTAAACACTGTTCCATAGGTTTCAGGAGAGATTGTCGGTCTGATAGCATTATCTCCACATATTTCTTCAGACCATAAAGAATTGCAATGAGTTCTAGTGTCGGGTAGTAGAGGCCACCCCTATCTTGGTGGGAAATCAACCCATCCATAGCAGAGTTTCTCTTGTGGGCTCCTAACTAAAGCCACACAGTTCTCACACGCAATTTTTTCACTAAATACACAAGATATGTAGGAAACAAATGCTAAGCTGCTTCTTGCGCAGGCATGACTTGCAAAAGGGCACGCAGCAATACCGCATGGCTGGGCTTCAGCTGCAGTTGTTAGACCAAGCAATGAAGCAGCAGGACATGCAATAAAAATACGAGTGTACTAATAAAAAGTACCACGTGGGGCACTGAGAAAAACAACCAACAATGTTAATCTTCACTCCGAATGGGCTACCGCAAAGCCTCCGCGCGCACTGGAGGTGCCGGTAGGGCACACGATAGTGTCAGAACGCAGCGCGGCGGAAGTGCACGTAAACAGCAGAGGGTTGGGTGGGGCTTCAAAATAGAAATTGTCACAGGCAAGCCTGTGATTACACTCACGCTGTGCTGTAAACACCGTTCCATAGGTTTCAGGAGAGATTTTCGATCATCACCTCCTTTACTAGGACCGGGTCCTTTACCGCATATCCACGAAGTGAATGATGATGAGTAGGCGAAGCACGGGGGGGGGGGGGGATCATTCAGGTAACCGTGAATCCCCCGTAAATTGCCCACACAAACATGCAAATGAGTGACAACACGTTTACAGTGTATACAATGTTGTTTTATATGTCGTATATGGTATTGAGGTGCGGACTTCGTTTTCTCTTCATTAAGACTGCGTTATGATCAGTGCAGCGGCACGGCGACGCCGGCAAGCGGACCCAGAGGCGGCGAGAGCGCGGGAAGTGGCGGTAAAACGCCGGAAGCATTCTCTACCTGAGTGGGCGAAGCACCGGGGGATCATTCGGGTAACCGTGAATTGCCCACTTGAACATGCAAATGAGTGACAACACATGTGTACAGTATATGCAATGTTGTTTTATTGGTCGTATATGTTATGGAAGTGTGGAGATTGTTTTCCCTTCATTAAGACAGCCTTGTGATCAATGAAATGCAGAGCCAAGTGTTCTTCGATGGGATGTAATCTGAAGTTTGCAAAGACGAGGTCTATACATGTTCCCCTGGTTGTTGTTGGTTCTTTATAGTCATATGAAATGCATCTTGGAGCATATCACGATGTCATATGCTGCACAAGCCAGTCGTCGTTCGTGATGTCTACATTAAAGTCACCAGCCAGTATGAAGGGGTCGTAGTTGTATTTTGTGTCATAGCCACGCATTGCTATAGCGATGGCCGGACGCTCCGCTTCTTCGGTGCAGACGACTGGGAAGAATCTATTGATGTACAGTTTTCTCACGTTCCACGTTTCGGTAAAGTAGAGGACGTCCGCTTTCATCAGTATGGGATCTCGCTTGATGTCTTCTACGTAAGCATTGAGAAAGCGAGCGTTTAGCAAGACCAGGGTAAACTCCCTCGCTGGGTCAACGTCTTCTTGAAAGGCTTGAAGGTACCTCTGCGTCAGTGTCGGCAATCCATGTTGCTCGAGACATTGGAACTCGTCCATCATACTCTTGTCCACGTTACTATCTTTGTGGTGGAAGCGGTGATCCCCCGTAGAGTTGGTAAGGTAGAGATTATTTAAATTGGTGCAACTGCTGAGAGCTACGTATACCAACTTGTGCGGGTGAGTTTTATTATACTCGTATACGATGGACGAGTAGGTCCCTCCTTTCGATTTGTGCACGGTTATCGCACTTGCTTGAACCAATAGAAACTCGCTTCGTTTGCACGCAGCGCCCGTATTGCGATCTAGCGTTAACGTAGCCATGCAAGGTTCATTGGGGACCCACGTAGAGTCCACATCGTTTCCGTTTTGTATCGCCTTATTGACCATTCGTCTTGAACGAAGCAGAGTGAGTTTTCCCATTGTGGGTACATCAAACTGGAACCACAGCCGTTTTGGGAACTCGTCGCCTACACCTCGCTCGCACATTTTAAGAGTTCCCACTGCTACATTAACCAATCCGTCTATGACATCGATGTTAGCAGTGATCATGTACAGCTTGTTGAGTACGAGGAGAATCTGTCTAGGAAGGTTCGCATATTCCGTATGGGACATCCGTGCAACCTTGTCTCGCGCCTTCTGCAGAGCATCTTGATTTCTGCAGCTCAAGTAGGTGTCTTGAGCATCTAGCGGAATCACTTCTTGATTGGGTATTGCTGGCAACGAACGTGTTGAAGGTATTCACGTCGGCATTGGAGTAGAAGAGTCGTGTCGCCGATGGTGCAAGAAGTAACGCTTTTTCTGGAGTGACGAATCTGCTCTCAAGTAATTGTACTTCTAGGGAAGCAGCGGTCTTCCATCTCCGATCTTTGTGAGCAGCATAGAGAAGGACGAGTCTTCTTGCCTGACCACCTTGACGAGTGAAAAGTAGTCCATGTAATGCCACTTTATCGTAGACCCAAAGAGTTCTCCTACTTCCCGGCACCTCTTGTACACTTCATTGGCTCTGACAGGCGGCAATTGACGCAAATCGCTGCACAGAATCATATCCAGTCCCCCAAATGGTTCGTCCAGTCTTTGAGTAATGTGCGAGATGGCAGTCGACGGCGTACAAGTTATCCGAAGACAGCATACTCATTGCGTCTATAATGACACATTTCACTGTTCGAAAAGCTACATGGAACGTGTTGAGTTCACTGTCATTTAGCCCCGCGTCTTTGCTTTTGCGCGAGAGTTTGAATGCCGAGTGCACTGTGGTTCCTTCTACGGCCACTGCCGCTTTTCCAGTGCTGGGGCATATTACAAATGCGTTGTAGGGACCGTAGTAGTTGTAGATGTCCATTACCAACCTGAGGACGAACGTTTTACCACGTCCAGCCGGTCCCTTCAAGAAGACGCATAATGGAGATGCACCAACCGTCGTTTGTCTGTGAATGATTTCTCTGAGTAGTTCGTACTGTTCCGCGTTTGTCATGCACATGAAGTTATTGTAGTCGACTATAGTCATGATGTCTTGTCGCTTACGCACAGCAGCACATGGACTAGTTTCTTTGACGACGTGCAGCAAGTCTTCGTTCGGAATGATATCCGCATCGACGTGTTGTGGATAGACCGCAGCTCTCTTCGCGCTGTCGAGGTTCCTCGTCCATTTGAAAAAGTTGCCATCAGCAGGTCTTCGTAAGTCTCCTTGGTTAAGAAGTTCTACGCCAGGCACAGGCCTTTGAGATTGGCCAGGTAGTCGAGGAAGCTTGTTTCAAGCCAGATGAGCCGTTCATCGCTTCTAGATTCAAACTGTTTGAAGTCAGGATTGTTCTAGTGTATGTGCTGGGTAGAATTGCTCACGTCCATGAGCATGGACTAGTGGTGCACGGTGTCCATAAATTCAACTGTCTGTCCGACACCTGCGAAAATTGTGTCGCACGTATAGCCCACTTGCTCTTGCAGGAGCTTCAGTGCAGCTGTCACAGCAGCAGACAAAACTTCATTTGCTTTTTTCACCTTCATTTTTTCAATATTTGTGGAGTGCACGTTTTCTTGTAATAAATTGCACTGGCTTTACAAGGCTGCCTTGCTGCATTTTGTAGCGGCTCTTCAAGTGGTTCTTCATTATTTTGCTGCATTTTCTAATGTCACGTGCTAAAAAGTCCGATTGCATGTTTTTGATCAAGTGGTACTGTACTGATCGTATGCTAGAAAAAGCTTTTGATTCAGTTGTCCAGGGTGCTTAATGCAATGCCTGGGGCTTCTCTGTTGCGTAGCAGTTGGAATGCCAAGACTTGATTTCTGGGTTGTCTGTGACAATGCGGGCAATGAAAAATTCAATGTCTTCAACTTCCTTCAGGATGTGTCGCATGAGCTTGTGCAGCTCGCAGCCAGTGCAATTTCTCGTGAGAAAGTATGCCGCCAGTACTTTGAATGAAATTGAAAGGCCATTTAGGACCAAGCACAGAAGCGAGTTGGCTACCACAGGCTGATTGTTGTTTCTTTAGGAAATCTCCCACCATAGTCTATTTCACTGATGAATGTGTCCCTTTGCTTATGATAAAGTAGCTTCTGTTTCACGCACATTTCGTCTGCAGTTAACGAGCACGCCCTGGCTTGCAATGAGGGACGAGAAGCTAGCTTGGTTGACAGCCTTTGTTTCAAGAGTTCGGTCACGCCAACTGCTCCACATGATGAGCCCATAGAATGCTCCAGAGTGCTTTGACTGGGCAGCCGGAGAATGCCTGTACAGCTTATATGCTCGTATGCGCAAGTCGTGAGGTTACGCAAAGCCACACATGGCGCACTGTCGGGTCAGACCACGTTGGTTTCTACCTGAAATTCGGAACTTGTTCTACTAATAATGATGCAGCCAGGTCTTTCTCCTCTGCTTTCTTGACAACTTGGAGGAATGCAGGAACAAAACACTCTTCCTTGTGCTTTTGTATTTCCTGTTTGTACTTGTTGACAGTATTCTTGAGCCGCCCAATATGCGCGCCTAAGTCTCGTTCTTTGCATCTCCACTTTCGTTTGTCCACTGTAAAAACCGAGAGTTGTGAGGACACCTGCACTGCTCTGTTCACCTGCATAGTCGCAGTGATGCAGCGCTCACTAGCACCGTTTTCCATGTGTGACAATGGTTTGGTAGCGGTGCAGTCCCCGGGGGATAAATCTTCAAAGGCGATGTTGACAAATGCCAAGGGGTCGAGTAGGTGCGAACATGACTCCATTTGGTTGTCATCAGTGAATGTTCTTGTGGGAATCCTCGAGTCCCATGACCCTCACACGCGCGGGCGAACGTCGCACCAGGCAGGGTGGGGAAAGGGGAAGCTTTCGTTCGTAGGCGGCGCACGAGAATCGCAAATGCTATCAGTGTCTCCGGGTGTGTCACGTGAGATCCCTTTGACATCGCCCGGGTCTCTTTGGTCCTCAGCAAGCGGCGATAGTGGAAGGCTCCGCCGCCGCTCCTGTATTTCCGCACGGGGTTAGTCAACCGCGTTCTTGCCGCGTCCGCCTGTATTTCCCAGTTGGTAGGTTAGAATCCCTTCTTTACCTAGTGTATTATTCTCTTCAAGGGAACCCTCAGCAATGTCAACTATAGCTAGCTGGTGTGCTCAAAGTGTTGGTTGCAGTCATAATAAATGCTGTCCAAGTGTACACGTAGTTGTCGTCCATTATTTCCTTGAGCTTGTACTGGACCGCAGTTGATGGGCAGGCATGCGCCAACTGCGGGGCTCAGTGTGCCGAGGCAGAGAGCTGTTGGCATTCCCCCTCATACTGTTTACTTTGGCAGTGGTGGGTTGACTTGCACAATGGCCTTGCACTTTTTCAGTGATATGTGGCTTCTCTCTTTTTTTGGGATGCTGCAAGTATGCCTGATATTCTTTGAAAATTCTGGGGACACTGTCTTAAGCTTGCGAATTCGGTGCCCAGTTTTCTCAATGGATGATTTTTAGCCATGTTACACTTAGTTCCGTATCGCTTGGTATTTCATGGAACGATATGCCCGGTGTCCGTTGTTTACGGGATAACTTGCAGCATGGAACGCAGCAGTACGGCATCTTGTCAGGTGCAGAGCAACGCAACTGATTCCACACTGCAGATAGACATCTGAGTGGGTATACAAAAGTAACACAACGAAGCGGTAAGAACTATGCATTTTAACTTGCTGATTTTATAGTAGTAAACCAATATACGTTGCAACGACGCTGACTAGTACATGGTCACAGAAAATCTATTAAATGACTGCTTCATTTGTTCATGTATACACTGTTTGTAAATTCTGTCATGCATCCTTGCTATTTTAAGTAAAAGAAAATACAAATAAACCTGCTACTGTCGCAAAAGCCAACAGGACAGAAACAGCACAGCTCTTGCTTGAGAGGCCGGTTTGGGTGGGTGTTCCGACGCGCCCACCCATTCGGGCTAGGCATCATAAGTATTTTCAGTTGGTCTGTGGGCGGCCTGTTCTCAGTGGTGGCTTGCTCATTCGGCAGGAAGGTGACTTGGCACCTTTTAAACCAGCATCTCCGCACTGCTTTTTGCAAGTCGGGATAAATGTCATACTTGACATCGACGGCCAACGAGTGCCTGCAAGGCAACCCTAATTTGTAAATTAAAGATGCAGTTGCCTAAGTGATGTTCCAAAGAAATACGAGACCACCTTTCTCCACTTGAAGACGCCACATTGTACTGTGTTCTGTGGTTTTATTTATTTCTTCATTGCTTTCTGCAACTTGTCAGAACTCTTGTCTAATTATTAAGTAAATGGCGTGAGCACTTTTGCACACATCTCTTCAACTTTATTATTGCTTGAATGACAGTAGAAGAAGCATGTATTAAGTAGCGTCAATGAGTGTGCTGACTTTTGTCGAATGCTGCTCGATAAATGAAGGATTTTTCTTAACCCCTTAAGTGCTTTGGACAAGCAGAGCTCGTCCTAGCGGAATAGGTACACCCCTCTAGCGTTCAGGACAAGAAGCACTCGTCTACGGCTTAAATTGCGTGTAATCTGCCAGATGGCAGCATTTACTCGATGATTTAGTTTTGTTCTGCGGTAGGAGCGCGGTTTTGTATGAAAAGATGGCGTGCGGTGGCGGTGACCCATGCATAGCTGGTCCGTCAATGCGGAAAAGAAGCTTTTCATTTTTGTCATCTTCTTCGAGTGATGATGATTCGGGTACAGATGTTTATCTTGTGTCCGGAAGTGATGACAGCGATGACGGTGAATTGAGGCAGCTCCTCCGCTGATGATGAAGACAGCTCGGAAGCGAACATCGCGAGTGCTCGCCAGTTGATCCTGCTTGATGTGGACAATCCTCCTGGAAAGCCTCCTCACTTTCCCTTCTTGGCCATTCCAGGCAAGACTTTCAACTTGTCATCGCCAGATGACCTTATGGAATATATTCAGCAGTTTCTGAACGATGAACTCATATCACTAGTGGTAGACGAAACCAATCGCTAAGTGGTTGAAACGTGGAAATGCTCTCCTCCGAGTGAACACTCCCACCTCAAAAAATGGGTGCCGGTTACAAAGGAAGAGATGTGGGTATTCCTTGCACTCCTACTGCAGGGAATAGTTCACAAGCCTCGACAGCAGTGGTACTGGTCCAAGAACAAATTGTTGTCTACACCTGTTTTCGGAGAGGTTATGTCCTGCCACCGGTTTCTGCTAATTATGCGAATGTTGCACTTTGTGGACAATGCCAGCATCACCGATCTTAGTAGCCATCCACAGCCGAAGCGGTGCAAGATGTGGCCATTTTTAGAGCGATTGTTGAACTACCGCTCGGCATATATACCAGAAAGAGACATATCAATAGACGAAAGTCTAATGCTCTTCAAAGGAAGAATTGGATGGGTGGGTGCAATACATCCCGCTCAAAAGAGCAAGATTTGGCTTGAAATTTTTCTTGCTTTGTAAGGCATCTTCGGGATATGTGTGGGATGTCTTGATCTATACAGGAAAAGGCACAAATCTAGGCACGCCAGCAAATCTTCAACCTTGTTCACCAATGGGTACCAAAGTTGTTATGAAGCTCATCGAGCCTTTGCTAGGCAAGGGGTACTGCCTGACGATAGACAACTTCTATACTTCGCCAGAACTCGTCGACCTCCTCATCCAGCACCGCACGGATGTGGCACCGTGAGACCAAACAGAAAAGACATGCCTCCAGATTTCCAGACGAAGAAGCTGAAGAAGGGAGAGGTGCAAGCCTACCAGCGCGGTAAATGTATTGCTCTCCAATGGCAAGACAAAAAAGTAGTCTCCGTCATGAGCACAGTGCACACTGCAAGCATGGAGACTTTCAAAGATTCGAAAGGGCGAGACGTCACAAAGCCCAGCATCGTGCGTGATTATAATCACACGATGTACGGTGTGGACAAGTCAGATCAGATGCTGTCCGACTACCCTATCCCTAGAAAACGGCAGAAGATCTTCTACAAGATCTTTCGACACTTGATCGATGAAGCGACGTTTAACTCTTTTGTCTTGTACCAAAAAGACGGTGGGAAGATGAGCCACCTTCACTACTGCCTCGCCCTAATTGAGGCGATCCTGACTAGGTACCTTGATCCTTCAAAAAAGACAAAGCGCGGCCGACCGTCTGATGTGCTTGACGCTGTGCGTCTCAAGGAACGGCACTTTGCTTCTTACATCCCGCCAAGCGAAACCAAAGCAGCGCCAACAAAATATGCTTCATTTGCTGTCGGAAGCGAGGAGAAAATGGGAAAAAGTTGAGAAAAGAAACTCGCTTTTGGTGCAGGAGCTGCAACACGCCGCTTTGTGTTATTCCATGTTTCGAAATTTTCCACACAGTCCCGAAGCTTCCCGAGTGAAATAGCCCAAGGGTACTTAGCCTACACAAGGGAACAAAGATGTGACGTCTGCAAATGTTTTTTTATAAGGTTTTTATTTATATTAGCAGCAGGTAGCTGGTCTCCTATGTATTGTTCCGAAATAAACTTTATTGTGTTGATTTGACTAAGTATGTGGTGCAAATATTTTTTCAACATCGGCTAGCTGCTTTTTAGTACAATCAGATTTGAAATCAGCAATAAAAAAATAGGCACTTTTGGTTCGGAAATTGTCAAAAAGATAGAGCACTTAAGGGGTTAAAGCATCATGGAGCTTTGTTGATGACAGTACTGTTTTTACGAAATCATTGTGTGCTTCCACTCTTTTGGTGGCGTTAACTCCGCATGTGAATTCTTGGTCACAAATGTGACAAACCCACATTCTTTTTCGACAGCCAGCTCTTCTCAAGGTATTGCATTGCTTCTATGCTTGCAAACCTAGCAAACTCGGATTGTGCTTCTTCGAGCTTGCTTGCGCTAGAGTCATGCAGTATCTCATTGAATGTAGTCATCATATGATCACGCTTTTCAGTGGATCATGCTAGCTGCTGTTCTGAAAGCTTTGACCCACATGAAACTGGCACAGCTGTATCGCCGGAGCAGATGGGAAAGTGCTGCGTATTGCACTGGTTTCATTAAAGTCCTCGTCAACTACTATGACAGGCATCTTTTCAGAACACGGATGTTCCTTCGCAAAGAGGGTGAGCATTTCAGTGATTGGTGGCACTGCTAAGGAGCAACAAAAGCGTATGCAATGACTTGCTGTCTCCAGACCCATCTTGCACTACAAATACTAGAATTGGCATCTTCAACTTGTTAGTTCTGTAAACTCTATCACTTTCAAATCTGACTCTATTAATTGCAGTTACATCCCGGCAGGCACTTTGATAGATTTATTTAAGTCTACTCCAGGGAGCTTAAATACGGCAGAGCTTGCTCGAAATATAACTTGTCTAATTTTGCTCTCATCACTGTCCAGGCACCATTAGAAAATTGAACTTTGCACACTATCATCCATGCTTCTGTATATGCAATGAAATGTGTCCAAGTAAGTCCTGCACAGAACATCTGTGTCCCATCACCTGTGTATAGTAGTTGCTTGATTCTTTGAGGTGTGAGATGTCATTTGACATTTCAATAAAAGAAATCTGGTGAGGCAAGTGCTTCTTCAAGAGTAGATGATCTCTTGCTCCACGGGCACTTCACCTCAATCAACCCAAAAGGTTGATCTTCGTGAACATCATACACGACACGATCTGGTGTGGCACCCAGCCATGGGGAAGCCAGCATGAGCCCAGAGGTGTGAAGAATCACCTTGTGGCTGATGTGGTTCATAGACTGTATGTAAAATTTAAAAAATTAAATTATGGGGTTTTACGTGCCAAAACCACAATCTGATTATGAGGCACGCCGTAGTGGGGGACTCCGGAAATTTGGACCACCTGGGGTTCTTTAATGTCCACCTAAATTTAAGTGCACGGGTGTTTTCACATTTCGCCCCCATCGAAATGCGGCCGCCGTGGCCGGGATTCGATCCCACGACCTCGTGCTCAGCAGCCCAACACCATAGCCACTGAGCAACCACGGCGGGTGGAGACTATGTAACGTTGTACTGCTCGTGGTTCATTCATGGTTTCATGCCTCTGAATACATTCAAGGCAAATAGTAAATCGGGATGTATTTAACTGTTGTTTGTGCGGTTTAACTGTCAGTTTAAGGAAGTTAGAGCTGTCAGATAACAGCGCACACATTTGACTGTTTGATAGGATTTAATATCCTAATGCACACCAAGATATCAGGAGCGTCGTAGTAGATGGCTTCGGATTAATTTTGATGATTAGGGCTTCCTTAACATGCACTTGAATCAAAGTGCATGGGACTTTTTTTTTCCCCTCCATTAAAGTATGGCTACCGCAGCCAGGATTCAATGCCACGAACTTGAGATCAGCAGCAGGACATGTTCACTAATCAACTGCTGCAGCAGCTGGCAAAGATGTAAACGAACACTTGTTTGCTGACAAACCAAACTTTACTGTTCATCAAAAGTTTCATACTTTTTGACAACCCTAAGGTGGAGAGACCACTGACTACACAATATTGTTTTTTTTTTGCCCTCCTAACGGATTTGAGCTATAATTATGAAGAGAGAGTTATCTTTATGAAAGTACCATGTCAGCAAGAAAATGGCATACATGGTGCAACAACACAAACCGCAATTTTAATTTTTGGTTAGAAATAGAAATACAGCATTGTTTAAACTCTCTTACCTTACAATGGGATTTGAAAAGTCCTTTGGCCTTATGACATTGGCTACACCTTGCTTGGTCCACGAGGCTTTCCTAGACAGTACGATGCCAAATTTGGAATCCATTAGCCTGTTGGCTCGGGAATTCCTCCAAGTGATGCTTCGGCTCTGCTGCTTGGTGTAGTGCTCCAGCACTGCAGCATCTTCACTTGAAATCCTGAGCCCCTACACAAGGAATACGTCAACAATGAACAGTGGAGTTCCAGGGTCGCACTGAGTTTTTGTCAGGGAGAAATATGCAACTTTCCAGCTGTTTATCTTGGAAGGTTTTGGCCTGTATTAGCCAGGAGAAAATTTCTACAGGAATTTTAAGGCTTTATCTTTTTTACGACCCATCAAATTGCTTGTCTCAGGCGTACCACGATGGTTGGGAGGCACGTTAAAGAACCCCAGGTGGTCAAAATTAATCCGGAGTCCTCCATTACGGCGTGCCTCATAATCATAGTATGGTTTTGGCACGTAAAGCCCCAGAAATTATTATAATTGTATCTTTAACAACGTACTTACAAAAGGTTGAACACAGCTTCACCTGCATCTGCTTACCTGCAGAATCCAATTTTTTGCCATTTCTTGAGGGGGACACCAGCTAGTTTCTGCAGGCAAAAACTTGTAGCAGGTGCAGGAAAGGGCAAAGGAATCATTTGTCTCGATGAGCTCCAGGGCATGAGGCACTCAAAGCCAGCTGGTGTCAGTGGCATTTGTATGTACTTTGCTGATCCTAGTTCCTCCCATTTCAGTTTCAGCAGTAGCATAGAATCAGCATCGGCAAGAATCGCTGCCCGGCAACCATGCGTTTCTTTTAGGCTCACTCTACTATACATTATTTTACTCGAAACTACTATATGGAATGCTGGTGTGGGGAACAACTAAAACCAATTATGATAGGTTAATAATCCTACAAAAGCACGTGCTTCATATCCTAGAAAAATATAAAGGTCATGCCAAGGACCTAGCCACTGAACCACTTTTTTAAAACTTGAAATCCTGTCCGCAAAAAAGTGCATAATCTAAAGTTGATGCAACACATGCATAAACACAAATTACAGGATGCCTTCCCAAGCACTGTATCCACGAAATATGGGTTCAGAAGCTCTAGCCGAAAAACTAAAAAAATATGCACGAACTATGGCAAACAGGCCATTGAATATAAAGCAATGCAATTATTAAACCTCCATGAATCGAATATTGACCTTACATTACAATCTAAAAAACTCAAACTCAATTATCAATCATTCCTTCTCACTATTAACCTCATAGTCGATCCATAGATGTTGTCAATTTATGTTTGGATATTTTGAGATGAGTTTTTTTTTCGGTTGAATTTTTTGCTGGTAATCGCGAAAATTAACCAAAGTTGTTAGATACCATTTCAATGCACCTTTATTTAATGCATAATATATTGTAGAGTGTGTTGAATACACATGTAGAAACAAATATGCATGTGATCCGATGTAGAGAAGCAGACGCATTGAGGCCTGCAAACAAATGGTTGCAGTGACCCGATGTCCCAGATGGGCAGGTACATCGTGCCTGTGACATGCGGCAGTCTGCTGTGACTGTCAGATAGACAGTGTAAGGGTCTGCAGTGTTTTTTCGACTCCTGTAGCACAGGCACCCCATAGCAATGGCAGGTACAAAGGCACTGGAATAGAACAAGCAAAGCATATGGTAAATATCTAGTGCCAGTACACTTTGTGACCTGCCGGGGTGGCTCAGTCAGCTAAGGCGTTGTGCTGCTGAGCACGAGGTCGCGGGAGCGAATCCCAGTCACGGCGGCCGCATTTCTATGGAGGCGAAATGCAAAAAGCCCATGTGCTTGCGTTGTAGTGCACGTTAAAGAACCCCAGGTGGTCAAAATCAATCCGGAGCCCTCCACTACGGCGTGCCTCATGATCAGAACTGGTTTTGGCATGTAAAACCCCAGAAACAAGTGCACTTTGTGCTCACGCTTAACTTACGCCATTCCCCCCCCCCCCCCCCCCGCAGCTGAGTGCACTCATAATTATAGCGTTCCTTCATGAGCGGAATAAAAATTGAGCGCTGCAATTCACTGGAAGTATTTGCTGAGCAATCAAATGGGAACAGAATGGTGAAAGAATAAAGCTCGTGTTCTTTTTTTTGCGTCCCCAGTAATGTATCGATGGGGTGCTGCTGCTCGTGCACTTTCAGTTGCGATTTTGCTCTATCCGGATCCATTCAATTTTCGATAGCGATCGGAAACTGTTGTCTGCACTACGGTGGCCACCGTATCTACACCACGCTGTGTGAGCTCATTACCAAACACTATCCGGATTTTCAGCCCATGTAGAAGCGATCGTAAATGCCCGCAAGTTTCTTTTTCTAATCATTCCTGCCACTAAATCTTTCTCTTGTTGGTATGCTCTTAAGGTAGGCATAAAAATGCTACTTGTCGTATACAAATCAATCTTTACAGACGGCTACTGAACACAGCATTCATTTACGCAGGTCCCTTTATGATTACAGCGTAGCAAGCGGCATAGTGTCGCTACGCCACGCACTAGAAACAAATCAGAAATCCGCATAAACTGAGTAACGAACGGCGGCCAAACGTGTGCAATATTTTCACGTTATCTTTCGCTCAACCTTATTTTTACATGAGCATAACCCCATGGAAAATGGGAATGATCCTGTGGCCACCTTACTGCGCTCAAGCTTTCTGAAACAAACATTGCTCTGACAGCTTCTTGCTCTGTACCGTGGCCGATGCGCCCGATTGCGTCTCACGCGAAAGCCTCTTCACGATCTTCACACACTGTACCTAGGACATTCAGAGAGTTGCAAACACTTTATACGCCACACTGAAAACAAAGAGAGAAAGTTTATTACCTTGCGCACTGCTTTGTTCTTAACGACGGCAGGCTCACATATGATTCGTGAACTTGTAGCTTCGTTGTCGTGAGGCAGTTCTAGACGCGTAATAACAATCCACGAAGTCACTGGGAAACGCCGGTAACACGGACAGGTCCGTACACCACCTATCTGACATTTTTATGCATAGATTGATTACGATGAAAACACAGTTTTAGCGGCGACAGCAATATGACTCGGACTAGCGCCTCCTCGGCTCGGACAAATGCCTTCAACATGGTGCCGCGTCGGTAGCTTCGTCAGACCTCCGACAGATGGCAGCAATTTCGCAAAAGGCCTATTGGCTGTCTCCGAGTATTACTACATGTGGAAAGGATAACAAGGGGCACTTACCTTGTTCCGTCATCGTCAGCTGGCATGGAAATTCAAAATCAACAAAAGGGTTGACAGATGGATTTCCACAGTCTGGTATAGATGTTACATAAACAGGAATTGAACATACAGATGTTTTATGGCTTACAATATAGATTAAAATGCCCTGCACAAATTCCCCAAAACATTGGCTGCTAGCACTCCTGGGATGAGTGTGAAAAACAATTTGAGACAGCTAAAATCTGTCCCATTCCACCTCTTCCTTAGGGTGGAGTTGGAGATAGCTTGGGATGAATAGGATGTGTGAAACTTTGCAGGTCAGAATTAGTGAACGTTAGAAGCTGATAGTTCCACATCAAAGTTGAAGCAGGATTGCACTTGCTTTGTTTTTAAAAAAGTACTTTCAGTTTCATCACTATGTCGGTCATTGGTACAGTGCATCTTCCTAAGAAGGAAAGTAAAACTTGGGGCTCGCATCTTTCTTTCGCAAGAACCTGCCTCTGGCGATAAAGTTGACTTATCTCAACTGTACCTGCGTAGCAGTTCTCCGATCTTTTTTATTTTTACGACACCTGACACGGAAAAAAACCTCTTTTGTCACTTAATAGCAGTAACGTCAATGCTTTCTCATTACCCGGGGGCATCAAGACATCTGCAAGAATGTTTTGAGCTGCACTGGTGTTTGGGAGTTCAAAATGTTATTCTGAAGGCTTGAGTTGTTAATTTCTATGATTAGGATGGCTGTCTTTGGTGATACCTCTTCGTTGGAGGAAGCTTTTGTTCTGTCAGTGACTGATGATATCATGTAGTCATCTACATTGAAGGTCTTACTATTGAAATGCCAAATACAGGCTACGCCCGTTAAAGCATGCTTTAGGATAAACAGCTCATCCAGATGTTTCTGGGAAATTAGATTTTTCTCATCTAGTTTGGATGGCCTATATTATTAATGCAACAAATTCCACTTTTAATAGATGTGGCATTAAATGATTGTCGTTTATAACAAGCAGAAAGTAGGGGCAAATGTCGTCTAGATGTCACGACAGTCTCGTGATGAAAGACCCACTGCGGGCTCTTCTGACTCCTTGCATCCGGAGAGCACATGTCTTTTGTGGGGGGCTCGTTGTTGGGTGTGGCGTGCAATGTGGCAGCAGCAGTCCCTGAGAGCCAACGCAGCTATCCTTTCAGAGGCAGCACGTCGGACTTCGGCTTGTGGCAGATGCCATGCTGCGGTCGCGACCGCTGCTATCTTCCTGGCTGCTGCTTGAACGCGGTAGCCCCAAGCAGTGGCCATGTCCAATGCTTCTTGGAACAGGTGAGTGTACTCATTGTAATGTTATACCCCTGTCACAAAGGCACCCGCCAACTCCATTTAACATGAAACTCCCTAATGGAGATTTACGGCAGTGGAGTTGCGGCCGTGCTACACGGCACAGTGCAACCTAATAAACAGCACTTGTAAACAGTGATGTACCTTTACATGCTGATTGTTGGCAGCGTAAGGTTGTTCTCTATCTCTCTCTTTTACGCGAATGATATTTGGTATTGTTTCATTGCCTTCAAGCCATCCAGGATGGCTGGGTACAATAGTGTATTTAGCTTACATTTGAAGGCACTAGTGTCATGACCTGCATCTTAACTCATTACTGCAGCGTCACATTGTCAGGTAGCAGGCATGTGCCAGTTGGAAAAAAGCTGTCTAGTTTGGCAAGAGCCACAAAACTATGTTTCTGTGCCTTAATGTCGCATCTAATCCCATTTCAATCAGTCGCCTATTGCTGTCCCATTTGTAGTAACGCTCGCCCTTCATTTTGTGCACTTGCCAGCCTTTGTAATTATCATAGTAGCTGGCCTGTTCCTTTGGTAAGGAAACCTAAATATGGCATCCGTCCAGAGCGCCCACACCTTTTGGGAATCCAGTAAAAGCACGGAATTCCCCAATGTGATTCTCCATGTCATTTACAGTTAGCATCTTCACCCACTGTGGTTCTAGCGATGCCACCGCAGTTTCGCAGTAACACACGATAAGTAATGTTCACTGTGGATCTGCCCATGTCAAACAACTGAGAGATTCTTCTGGCCTCGGCAGGTGAACAGAGCTTATAAAAGGCTACGGCGACCCTTTTGTCCTACAGAGATGGCTTCGCATATATTCATTGTCTGGCATTGCATAGAAGGTCGGCAAACGTCAACCAAATATTTGAATGTGGTTGGAGACACGCAAAATGACTGGCAATAATTCTGGTACCCAAGGTTTGGCAGTGTGTTCTCACACCAACGTCCCTGCAGAGTAGTCGATGTCCACTTCAGTGCCCATTATTGTGGCCATGGCCAGCGCGACCTTTTTCACGTTTTCGGCTTTGTTGCTCATCTGGAAGCAGTTGAGCTCGCTGCTAACACGCATGATTACACAGCACAGAATCGCAACTCGAAGCGCACCGGTCGAACAACGTAACCCACGCTGCCCACGCACGAAAGCAAGAGCGCAGCATGGCCAGCATCTCTTTCAACTTGGCTAGGCTTGGAAAACAAGTCTTGCAGTAAAATATAGCAAACTTTCTCACTCACTGAGTTTATTCGATTACATACTGTTTAAAAAAAACCTATAGATTACTTTAACGGCAACTGTATATGTGAACAGTTGCACGTGGAAGTAAGTGCAGCAGCACCGTTTCTGTCCCATGTGGCACACGGGAGACCGTGTGACATAGATCGTAACTCCCTTGACATAAAGACGACGGAGTTTGCGGGTGCCCGTGTCACAGGGGGTGTGTACCACAGTGACAGGGCAAGAGTGAAAGTTATGCTCATGAGAATCGCCTTGACAGCAATCTAGCATTCATAAGAAGCATTTTGTCACAAGGTTGTAATCTTAACAGCAAAAAAAATCACATCTCACCCTACAGGCAACCATGGTGGGATGCGAAAGCATCGCGGGGGGTGCGCATCGAGTTTCCATTTCGTTTCACTTGGCAACACAACCCAATGAAAGTTAGAGTGAGAGAATCTATTCAGAAGAGAGGAGACGTTTGTACGGGGTTGTTGTGTCTTTATTTAGAGATCGTACGTGATTCCTAGCAGCAGTGCGCGCGGTATCTTGAAGACGATGGCTTTGTGGTCAGTGAAATGTAGCATTAATGGGTCTTGCTGCAGAGGGTCGAGTTTGAAATTGGCGAAGACGAGGTCTATGCACGTTCCCCTGATGGTAGTGGGTTGCATGTTATCTTGGGAAATGCATTGAAAAGAGTATACGTCCTTCATGTGCTGCACCAGCCAATCTGTTGTCAGTTTGTCTATGTTGAAGTCCCCTGCGAGTACGAAGGGCGAGTACGTAGGTCTTGGTGTATTCTACCATGCTCTTTGCGAGGTAAAGTTCGACGCTTTCTCTTGAGATGTTGGGTTTGAGATACAGCGTCATGTCACCGTGGAAGGATAGTCGGACGGCCAAGTGCTCTCCGTTGTGCCTTTTAGTGGTGACCGGTAGGTCTAGGTCCTTTGCGTTTGCAGTGAGAGTGCGTTTCACGTATACGGCGACACCACCGACTTGCCGGTGTGCCTCCTCGGTACACACAATTACACCGTAGCCGTTGATGGCCGGCCGTGCGGCGTTCCACGTTTCCGTGAGGCAGAGCACGTCCGCTTTGGTTGTGACCAGGTCCCATTCGTTGTTCCTGGCATGGGCGTTGAGGGACCGGCTGTTTAGAAGCGCCATGGTGAATGCGTCCCTGGCCCGAAGTTCGGGGCCTGCTTGCCGACGCTGACGTTTACGTTCCGCTTTCCGAGCCTTCCTCTGCTCTGCGGCGGTGGTGCTGCCAACTAGCGTCGACGTTGACATTGTTCATGGCGTTTCGCACATCGTTGCACAGAGAGAGAATGATGGAAGCACAGTGAACGTGCGTTTTATACTGCACCGCGACACTTGCACCGCATACCGGCGTACCCTTAGAGAGAGGGAGAGAGTGAGAGTTATATGAAATGATTTGCTGCGCTGCACCTGTGGCGGAGAGGGGAGGAGGAGAGCGCACACCTGCGTAGGAGAGGAGAATGAGGGAGAGTTGGGCATGCGCAGTATGGGTGCGGACGCCGCAGAATGTACACTGCCCCGAGCATAAGATGCTCTCGCATCTAAAAGTACTTTCGGATTTGCACAGTCGATGGCTAGCAACTGCACCAGGAGCAAATCGCAGTGGTAACACACAGTCCACGTGGCGAACGACCCTTGAGTTGCGTTGTGCAGGTTACAGGCAATCGTTACCCACCTTCACACATCAGTGAAAAGGACGTCACAAAGGAGTAACAGATCGTTGTTGAGTGCAAAATGGCGTTGCACGGTTTGTCTTGCCTGCACTACCATGTCAGCCATGTGTGTACCATTGTGTTCACCTTGGACTATTTCAACTTGTCTCAGTTCAACTTGGCTTTCAACGTGTCTAGGAAGTTTATGCGAGTTTCGAGAGCAACGAGACATACTTGCAACCGCGATGTTTCATTCGGGTGTGTAGCCTTTGAAATCAGCCCCAAAGACCCAAGCGACTTTGTGTCCTGCGCAGTGCACGTTGCAATCGCCGAATAACTGTGAAGACACGAAGGTCGCTTTGGGATGCCCAAATGCGAGAATGTCTACACACTAACAACCACAAAGCTATCTATGCACTTTTTTGTAGTGGTTTTATTATGTACTGAAGAGGTGGGGGATATAAATAGCTTTGTGGTGTCAACTCAACGATCTTCCAGATCCTCTAATCCTTGTGACACTTAAAGCCCAACTGCAATGAAATATCACTTCGACTAAATTGCCTATAAATGGTTACCCACATTGCACACCTGAACTGGTCTCGTGACACCCATTACCTTGTCTCTACGTGTATCATGATCAATGCCGACTCCTGGTGTAACGAGCATCACAACTGGTGCACAAACAAGCACCTTTGTGGACCACCGAAAAGCTGTTGCATGCATCAGCCAAAGAACCTACCTGTATTTACTCCCCTCTCTCCCAAACCATTCCATGAGCCTCGTAAAGAAACTTGAAAGGAATACAGCTGAGTGGGGTGCACAGCCCCTTCAACATGTCGAGAGACTGGCAGTTGTGGGATCACAGGGATCACCTGTGAAACGAGTGAAGTAGGTTTTAAAGAGGCGAAAACAAGGCTGCTGCTTTCTTACAAAAAGAAGAAAATTATGTTGTAGTGTTCTAGGCAGTAGGTGTGTCTTGGTTTGTCGCAGTAGGAAGCTATACAATCATTGGCCTGACAGCTGTCTACCAAGTGCCTCATCATGGTCAATGAAGACTGCCTTTTGGCACAGGCACTTGTTTGTAGCTTGGGCTTGGTTGTTGCAGATTCTTGTTTACAACTTAAGAAAAGTATGGAACACATACAAAATGAGACATTACAGGACTGTGCTTAGCTTTCCTGTGGTTTTGTGGGTCTGTTCATTGTCTTATTGCTTTTGTGTAGTAGCTTTGTCTTCAAATATGAACAAACTATATATAGTCCACAAAAAGGTTCTGATAAACTAACACCAATGGGTTCATGAAACAATAGCACCTGCATTCTTTTGGTAAAATGAATGAATATACATAATTTTTCACCTTTGATTTATTCATTAGGAGGGAGGTTAAATGAGCAAGGTTATTGAAATTTTAGACATCAGAAGCTTTGCAGCAATCATTGTTCAATTTTATTTCGGTGCTTTTATGTAAGGAGAAAGCAATAGTCCAAACAGACACAAATGAAAACAGAAATATTGAAACTTAACCCTCTATGGCATAAATTATGAAAAAGTGATATTAAAAAATTATTTCTCAACTTTTATTATTGATTGAATGAACAAAAACATATACAAGACGTTTCAGAGTTATAACGACTGTATTAATGGAGATACAGCTTCGTGCCAAATATGGCACACCATGAAGATGGCCGAGCGGTCTTGCTGCTGTGGGCAAAAACAAAGCTTCACGGACGGTGGTGTGTTTAGCACGATGTGGGGAATGAAATGAAACAGTTTGCTGCGTTCAGGCACAGATGAACGTTGCACTTCTTGCATCTTACTGACGACTTCTTTGTGCAAGATGGCCGCTCACATCTTTGTCTCTTATCAAATTCTGGCCAGTGGCCGACTTGGTCAGATCGGACGCATTGCGGCAGCTGGTTCTCGTGCTTTTTGGGCTTGAACCTGGAATTCGATGTCTTGACTAGAAGGCTTTCCTGGTCGCTTGTTGGGTAGGCACTTGTTATGCGAGGTAAGGCATTCTGCAATTTCTGTTTTGAATTAAGCCAGCGGTAGTACTTGTTTCTTCCCAAGCTGCTCCTGCGCCCTCCTGTAAAACCCAAGCAACCACGGATATCCGCTGGATGTCCTATGGATATCTGTTTCCGATATAAGGGACATCCGATGGACGTCCGCGAATCTCCAGCAGACGTCCATCGGATGTTCGATGAATATCCAAAAAAACAAATTCGTACATTCATTGGACGTCCGAAATTAGATCCTGTGGCGGACATATTTCGGACGGTATGTGTGTCGTGTATATATATGTGTGTGTGTGTGTGTGTGTGTGTGCATGGGCACACACACCTTGAAGCAGCGATAGTGGAAGGCATTGAAGCACCCAACCAATGCTATATAACAACTGGTCGGGTACTTCAGTGCATTTCACTGTCGCCACTCTGCTGCAAATAAACCAAAATAACGGGCCCACACCAGCTTCTATATACAATAACTTTTTTACTTCATTACAGGCACATGCTTTAGAATAAAGAAAAAAAACTCGCAAGCAAGAATAAATGTGTGGTGGAAACCAAGAAAGCACAATGCGTAGTGGAAGTGGAAGCATTAAGGCTTACCTAATAAAGAAAGGCATGATAACAGGCTAGACAATGGGCGGCAAAAAAGGTGGACCTTCTTTGCTCTCGTTTGTCTCGTTTTGCGCTGATTAAACAAGATTACTTAAAATAGACATAAACAACCGTCTACACAGAATAATGTCAGATATCAAAGACAATTATGTGCAACATGTCCAAAATAGAACGTATTTTCAAAGATATGGAAAACATAAAATGTGATGCACCTGCAAGCTCATTGCGATAAATAGTTATAACACAGAAAGCACTGCCATTTCTGCTAGTTGAGGAACTTGTGTATTGTTTAACAATAATTAAAAATTTTTATTATGCATACATGGAGCATATTTTTTTTTCATTCGGAAGCTTAGTTAGAAAAAAAATAGGTGCATGACACTTGAAACTGCAAACTTTTAGTGCTTTGGCTACAAGAGTGATATATTGAGACAGCCATTACACATATACATAATTAGATGCAGAAATTTCCACCACAGATGAATTTTTATAACAGTATAGCCAGTACAGTACATGTACTTAGCGACTGCAGACTAGTAAATGATTTTTACCTCTTTAAACATAAACACATTCAGTTTAATGCTATAAGGATATTTAATACCCGCTGCGCTAGTGAGTTGCTATACAGCATATTGCTGCTGAGCCCGAGGTCAGGGTTTGCGTCGTGCTACAACTATTGGCATTAACTTCTGATGCTGCCTCTGTACAGCGGCAAACATTGCAAGGCACACAAACATTTGCACGGATAGGACGACAACGCATGTTAAAGCATTTGTGCGGTGTACATGTACCACTGCGCCATTCTGGACGTGCGATTTTTCTGGCCATTGACTGCTAGCTGCCGGCACAAGATCCGAAGTCCGCAAATATGGCCTGCTTGCAGTGATGCTTTCTTTCGCGTGTACGGCTTTCCCCTCACTTTAGGGCCTGTTAGCACCTGTGAACAAAACATGTTCGATACTTCAATGGCTCAAATAGAGTAGATGTAGCTGTCACACCTCAATAACTGAGCAGGTGACTTCGGGCAGGCTGTGAAGATGGCAAACGAACTGAGACTCTGACACTGCACCGGCGCTTCGCTGCCATTAAAACGCTGGCTATAACTCAGATCGGATCGGAACTCATCGACGTCATGCTTCTCACAGCAGCTCTGTTGCAGATTTCTTCAGCAGCGGCTACAATCTTCAGTTCTCTGGGAGAAGTTGCCACTGACACACACTCATGATGCCTATACAAGGCTGGCCAACTGTGCAACCTGGGTGTACAAGAAACGGCACCTGACTCGAAAAGCATGCTAAAAGCGTCTAACCAGACTATGGATGTGGATGAGGCTCTGACCAATGTTGGCCTCTTATTGGCTTAACACAGGTCTATGTGTGTGGGGATGCGGACTCTGCACTGCATGTCATTACAGGTGTCTCTAAGATTATGTAATTACCAGAAAAGGAGATGATGGTGTCATCAGCGTATATAAGAAACCTAGCACTACAATAGTATGTACCACATCATTAATAATATTAATATAGAATAGGCAATACACAGTACCTTATATACTCCCCTGCGGAACTTTGCAAAGTACCTTCATAATCTGGGACCTTGATTTGTGTATTTAAACAATCCATTCCTGAGGGCATAGGCACAGATGGCATGGCATAGGTCGCAGCATTTGGTGGGTGACTCCGTCCTGCCCGGGCGCAGTCTGGTGCCGCCCGTGGCACAGCACGCCCTGCAGCTCGTGAAAGGTGAAGTCTTCCTCACACAGACTTGTGATTGCCTGCGCGTGGGTTGACTGATCTCCACCCCGCACGAACACAGCCACGTAGAGTGCCCGCAGCGGTACCGCAGGCACACCAAGCAGGGGAGCAGGTGGCGGCAGCAGCAAAGGCGTCCGCCAGCTGTTCGGCGAGCGCGAGCTCGCGGATGCCGTGCGCCACAGCGATGGCGCGCACAGGGAACCGTGGTGTCCTGGGGTTCAGCAGCGCATTCAGGACGCGCCAGCCGCGGTGTTGGTTGCGGGGTCTCGCGAGCGACGAGCAGAGGCCCGCCCAGCTACGTCGGCGCAGCTGCCTCGCGTGTCGCCTGCACACCGCGTTAAGTCGGTTGTATGTAGTCCAGTCCGCGGCAGCACCGGAGCGGACCGCGCGTCACTGAGCACGTCGGCGAGCCGCGCGGACGTTCAGCAACTTGATGTCGGGGCAGGGCGTGCCGGCGGGGACGATCACGCGTGTCGTGGCACGGCCCGCGCACTCCGCGATGTGCGCGAAGTAATCACTGCAGTGCGACGGTCTCGCACACATCTCGCGGAAGAGCGGCCACCGCACGACAGCGTACACGCGCGTGGCGCCGCGACTTGGCTTGGTGGGGCACAGGGTGATCGGGTAGTGATCCGATCCGGCGGTGTCCGGAGCACGCTGCCAGGAGTAAGAGCAGCGCTCCGAGACAAGCGCCAGGTCGATCACTGTGGCGACTCCGTCCCGCTGCACGAACGTCGCTTCCCCACTGTTAAGGACGGTGAGGCCCGCAGCCGCGACGGCAGACAAGTCCCCTCCTCGCGCATTGCTGTTGGCACTTCCCCAGTCGCAGTGGTGGGCATTGAAATTGCCACACACACGACGGTGTTGGGTGAGAGCAGCGCAGTGAGGCGCATGATGAACGAGTAGTCGGCGCGACGGGCACCCGCGCGAACGTAAACACTGGCCACCAAGGTGTTGGTGCCATGCACGCACACAGTGACGGCCACGCACTCGACCATCGCGGAGCACAGGGGGTCCGGGGGCACCCGCGCATGAGGAAGGGCAGCTCAAACGTAGACGGCAGCGCGGGGACGGCCAAGCGGATGCGCGTCAACGGAGTACGATGCAGTGTCATTCATACTCAGGCATGGCACAGTCCGACGCACTGCTGTAGCCGATGTAGTCCGGCAGCGAGACCTCCTCTGCACACGCATACGTTTCCTGTAAAGCGAGGACATCGTAGTCGTGCAGAGGAAGATGCTCTGTAAGCTCAGCATGTCGGCGGCACAGGGAGTTGCAGTTCCACTGCAATATGCGCGGCCAAGAAACACCCTGAGGCCTAACTGCCATGGCTGGCCAGTGTTCGTTGAGCGGCAAGGGTGGCCACGCACACTGGGCATGCGGGGCAGTCCTGGGGAAAAAAGTCTGTCGCAAATGTGAGCGCGGCAGTCAAGAGAGCGATGACGACGTTGCGTCAGTCGGGAGACGCCGAGGGCGATGGGGACGCAGGCGTCGACGTGTTGCCCGCGACGGGCGGCCTCGCCGGGCGGTCGCCCACGGCGTTGGAGTAGCTCTGGCCAGGTGGCACTCGGGACGGGACACGGGAGGCCTGCGAGTTGTTGCAGCCCATGTGTGATGGGTTGTCCCGTGCTGCGGACGAGGACGGTAGCTTGGCGGCGGGAAATGGGCAGCTCAGAGGAGGCGAGGGTCTCAGCGATCTTCCTTTCTTGCTGCCAGCTGGGGCAGTGCGGCTCTGTCGCTGTGTGAGGGCCACTGCAGTTCAGGCAGGTGGCTTGTTTCGCCATGCAGCCGTACGTTGTGTGGGCGCCCCCACAACAAAGGTAACGTTGTTCGGAGGTGCAGGTCACGGCTACATGGCCGTAGGCGCCACAGTGGTGGTACTGCCTAGGACGCGGGCGCTTCGGGAGCCCAGACCGGCGCACCTTAACAGTGCGACCTCAGCAGGGAGCTTCCCGCCCCCGAAGCGGAGGACGTTTCTGCCCGCACGGAAGCATCCGAGTACCGCAACACCCAACTCGATGTTCGCCAGCAGGACGTCATCTCTGACGGTGCGGTTGACGTCGAAGACGTATCCCGTGCAGGACTCGGCCGGGGGCTGTCGTCGCGCGAACCAGGACGTCACATATCTCCGTGACAGCGAGGAGCAGGTCCAGTAGAGCGTCGGTGGCAGTGTCAACCGCGACTATGTTGAGTCGGAAGTTCACTCTGACCCAGTGCGCGCCAGCCACCCGCGACAGCTGTGCTGCAATCGCCTCCTGCGAGTGAGCAAGGAAGTTTGTCTTCCCGGCGAGGGGGCGATACAACACAGTGTCGCAGGCTTCCCGCAAACGCAGAAGGGCTGGGGCGCGGCGGGAACGCTGTCAACGGCACGGTGTAAGAGGTAACTTAGGTGAGCGAGCGCGGTCGCTGGGCGCGCCGCGGTAAGGTTCTGCTTCCAGATAGCGCCGACAGATGGTGTGCGAAACTGATGCCCTTTGGCTCTGCCTCCCGCATATCCTGTGCCTGCGTCCTGTTCACGGTGTAAAACCGCTCTGCCGAGGGCAACGAAATTTTCCCTTTTAACACGGCGCTGTCAAAGACCGAGCGGTTTGTACCTATTATGAGGCCTAGTCGTTGAATTATTGTTCATAATGGGTTGCCCAAATTGCAATCCACGTGCAATGAGAAATAAATTAGGTTGAGGAACGATTGCTGATGTGCGGTTCACTTTGGCTGGAGACTGCATATAACTGATTCATTTTCTTAATAACGTAAGCCAAGGCCTGAGCAATACGTTGGAATCGACATTAAGTTATAGGATCATGGAACAGCTTCTGCTGCGACCGCGCTCTGTTGCAATCGCGTGATTATACAAGTTAACGTTTTTTTTAATGACGGATGTGATGTTTTTTTATCAGCTGTACCTGGCGCCTCTGGTTCAGCCAGCAGCATCTCTCTTTGCTATTCCGCTCATATTGCCGCGAAAGCTTTGTACTGTTTGTTTTGTTGTTCCTCTGACCTTTGGCGCTACCCACCTCGGGGGATAGGCCATGGATCGTTCGCGTTAGAAAGTTACCCCCACATGACTTCATCATTTTTGTGCACGATACGAGATGTGCCTAAAAGTAACTACAAGAATCTGGAACAGTGTCTTAGACATTGCTCCACATTCTTGTCGTTACTTGCGGGCGCTTATCTCGAAAGTTTTTACAGCCTTTAAATCGAGCGCGGCCTAAAGCATCAAGCACTCTGTTCTTTGACGACCGCCGAGCACGTTTGTTGCTGGCGCCGGCGCCGAGTTGTACGGTTCTTAGTTGGCGCAAGTCCGCCTAATGAACACTTCTTTTAGAAGCGTTTTGGTTCTCTTTCTGACTGTCGAACTGCCGTCATCACTACGTGACAATATGTAGCATAACTTCGCATCAGCACACATATTTTATTGCTATTTATTTACTGACTTTTACAATTTTCAGACAAGAAAGCGATCACACAAGAGGTCATACAAAATGTCCGATAAAAGAAATTAATGAAATGCATATAAGCAAAGAAAGTCACGTTCAGTTCGTGAAGTGGTCGTGCTCACTTGTACAAGCTTTGCCATTTTTCGCAAGTCGTGGCTCTTTTTTTATGTCTGTTCTTCAGTTGCCTACAGTACTGACGCATACGTAGGCAGATGTAGTGTAGCGACTTCGCAAGCATTTCTTCTTTGTGCATACCACAAGGAAATGTGAAGTGGAAATTCTCCAACACGGCATCGGTAGTTTTGTCGTATGCATCCCTGTCACCTGCATACTTGGAAAACTGTTCCTCGGTGTATTGAAAAAGTCAAAGAGGTGCATGTTTGGATGCGTGAGCCAGCCCCTGGTATTACAGTTCACGAGATCAGCTTCGGGCACGCTTGCGAGACCTTGTTTTCCTTGAAGAGCATTCTTGCAAATCGAACAGGTTGTTCTGTTGCGAAGTTTTCTGCACACAAAACCTGTAACGTAGTGGACAATGCAGTCAGCTACTGTTGCGTCTGTGTCAGGTTCATCAAAATCGAAGACATCGTCGCACTCCCAGCTTCCTTCGTCGATGAGCCCGTCAAGCTTTCGCTTTAATTCATCCAACTTTCCTGCGCGTTGCGTGGATGAACCCTTATATATTTCCCTGATATCAGCCAAAGTCACAACGGCTGCTTGTCTTTTATCAGGCAGCGTGCAATTCCCAAACTTTGGTGGTTTTACCAAATAATATTAGCTGAGCATGCAGTACAGCTGTAGGAACGTGGGAAACGTCGGGTGCTCACTTTGCCCACCAGCTTGCCTGATTATGCCAAAGAAGCGCTCCAGTAGGCCTTGGTTCATCTTCACTGTCAATACATACTTGAAGTCACAGTCTTTCAGCAGGTAAATTGACAGCTCCCGCACTGATTTCAGGGTTACACGTAGGCCTTCTGCAGTCGACTGCGTCAGAAAAAGGTCCTTATGAATTTCCCCGCTCACGACCTGTTGCTCCCACGAGTCCAGCCACTCGGATGCAGATTCTAAAACACAAAAAGTCTTTGCCGTCTAGTTTTAAACCTTCTGCTGGAAAACGTCTGTTTAAAGCGTCAAACAGGTCATTTAAAAAAAGTGTGAACTCGACCGTCGGCTCAACATTGGTTAGACGAGACGCGCCTCTCTTTGCATAGAAAAGAATTCCTTTGGCTACGGAGTTGCAAAATATCTGCGTGGCAAGCTTAACCCTCATCCTCAGCAGTCTTGGAAGGGTTGATGTGGTTGAATGTTATTTTAAGGCACACCTTTAGCTCTGCTTTGTTCTCGTCTGCAACTTACAGCGCATCGTAGCACGACCATTTGATCAGTTTTCCGTCTTTTTTAAGAACCGCACTTCAATCCCGCACTTCAATCAGCATTTTTAGGCATCAAACTCGGAGTAGCAGTACTATGATGCATTGGGCATTATTACAGGGTTAAAGAAAAGACAGCACACAAATGCAACTTTGAGGGATCACAACCATTCACGGCAACGCAGTTTCAAGCAGTTACAATAACATTAAAATGTTACATATGTAGTTGCCTGTTTGAAACCTTACCCGCAATAACAGTTTCAAGCACTTGTAAGGAAATAGCATCATCTTGCATTAAAGGCTTGTAGAACTGAACAGGGTTTTATAGAATTTTAGATAACTACAACGGTGTTCAAAATATTTTTTAAAGATTCACTATTGCGCGTCAATGTGCGGTATTTATTTAGGAAAAAAAATGAGGCAAATGAGCCACCCAATCTGTTTTTGACATATTAGTTTTTCGCAAACTAACGTGAAAGCTTCTTTGAGTGGCACAGAATTTCTAGCATGCACTGTTGCTGAAGTTACTTGGCTGGATGAAAAAACAGTTTTAAAGCCATAACTTAATAACATGTTAATTATACAAACCCAGTGCAAAAATTTTTTTAAATGCCTATAAGATCCAACACTCTGATTTCACCTTGTCAGGTTCATTATTTGTGTTATATGTCCATGCTAGAAATTTCATGCGACATTAATATAAAACAGCAGTTACTCTAGATTTTGCATTCTGGAGTTTCATTTAGGTGGCTGTTTAGGCAGCGGCGCTTCTCTCTGCCAATTTCTGCACCTGTAGAGGGAACATGGCCTGTGTTGTTACCTTCGCGCGCCTTCTCCCTTGCACGCATGTATGTACCTGCATAGTAAGTTACAAAGAAGGACTTCATTGTTATACTGATAAACTTGGAGCATCTGTGTGCGTAATGTAAGAGTAGGGGCTAATGTAGTGGCGTAACGTAATAATTAAATTTAGCAAATGTTAATTTTTTCCAACTGAATTAATCATACTGTGTGTGCGTGGAAATTAAGACAATTAGTCTTTCAACTTATGGCTGTGAATACAGAAATTTTTTAGATATATGATGCAATCAAGATGTACAAAAACCTCCTTATAAATGACATTTATCCGTGAACTCAATACTCACTTGCAGTTCCAAGGACCACTTGTTACTGAGTGCTTGAATATGCCTCTGTCATTTGGTACTGTTACAGACACTGAAATAAGTTTACTTGGTTCATGCAAAGAAGATCCATTTGTTTCATCTGCAATAATTAGTCGCAGTCGCTGAACCTTCAACCACTCTTGCTGCATTATCACAGTGAGTCAAAGTTTCTGCACTTCAACGCCATCTCTTGACTATGTTCTAGCAGCATTATGACTTATGTTCCTTTCTTAATGTATATAATAAGCAGAAGGAATCGGTAACAAATTTTCCAAAGAGCACCTTACGACAATGTCTGTCAATTAAGGATATAAGCTTTCAGCCGAATTATTTGTAGAATTGAGAAAATTGCTGCAGGACCACTTCAGTCCCATAACCCATTCACTGTGGATGCTGTGCCAATTCAGTTTTAAGTAGTCCAAGACCTGATTTGGAGAGTAGACCGTGCGCTGCAGAAGATCTAATGCAGTCCCTTGCTCTGGTTTTGATATCCAAAGCTTCTGAATGCTGATTTCACGCCGGATTATTTGCAATGTATGGAATGCACAGATGTGGAGAGAAGCCTGCAGCAGTAGCTCAGTTACGACTTGCCTCTCCTTCAAATCTTTGTCGGCCATTACTATTCTGATGGTTGCCCAGTTGCTTAAAAACATCGAAGAACCAGCGGAGGGTGTCACCATCATAAGTTGCAAACAACCCAACTGTAACTACTTCACTTTCGCCGTTTGTATCTTCTACTATGACTAGGAAACATGACATCCGTATCTCAAGAAGTTTGTAAGTTGCATCAATGAAGATAATTTCAGGATATTTCCCAAAGGATTTTTTCATTGTTTCGTCTTGAAAAAACATTGCCCTCAGCTCGTTATTTTCATCAATTGGTAGTCTAACTGTAGCTTTATAATTGTCTTGCAACATCTTGACTGTGGCTTGCCGATCATTACGCAGGATGTCTTTTTTGCTTTTGGCTGCAAGGTTTGAAAGGTCCCTCAGTGTAACAACCTTGCTTTACAGCTCTCCAAATGCTCCCTCAGCAGCTTCTTGTCTGGATGAAGATGTAGTATGGACATGGCCTCTGCTTGTAGCTCAGGTGGCAGTCTTTATTCCTGAGGCAGATGCCTAAAAAGTGGCTCTGATATTACATGGTTTGCTGTGTTCAAGAGACGTGCTTCTGACCTCCAGACCATCTTGGGTGGCCATGAGATATATGAAACCCACAGTCTTGTTAGAGGGTCCTGCAATGAGATACGAAATTTGCTGCGAGGATTGGTTGCATTAAATGCTTAATAGCCGTGCCATGGCAGCAATGTGGCTTACAAACTGGCTACAAAAAGTGAATTCTCAGAAACTGATTTACAGCGATTAACTGGACAGGCATACCACGAACACTAATTCCTCTAGTGACCACCACATTCTGCTTTTCGCTTAAGGCGCAGATGCGTAGAAGTCTCAAAATATGTCTAGCTCGTCATCATCAGTATCTCTGTCCAAGTCTCCCCCTTGGCAGAGCGGCTTTCCTGGCTGGCTTGCAGCACCTGTCAAAGTTGACGGCTGACTCACTTCATTGTAGGCATCACGAGTTCCAATGAGTTGGGTAACTATGTCTGGAAGATCGTAGTCGAAGCACCCCTTTTTCTGTCATTTCAGTTCAGCTCTTATTACCATAATGGTGTGAACTGTTGAGGGTGAGAGCTTGTTTCAAATCCAGCCGCGCAATTTCTTCTCTGCTTTTTGCTAAAACACTCGGCGCCATCCGGTGGAGCCGCCGCAAAGCTTGCGCGTGGCCTCCGAAATCCGTGGCACACCGGTGCATTGCTTATAATCGCGTCAAGTTGCAACCGGGCTGCTCTCTCGCACTTTGTTATGGGCAAGCTGCGCTATCTGGTGATGCTGCCGAGAAGTCCGTGCGTGGCCTCCGAGACAAGAAGCGTGGTGCACCGGTGCTCGCAAACGCTGAGAATTGTTCCCTCACGTGCCCCATTCTCAGTGGCATATACTCAGTGACACAAGTTGGCCAGATGTTCATCGAAGAGTGGCATATGCCCAGGGCATTCATGGCACAGTTCACTAAAGTGTCTGCGTTGTGGGGGTTCGGGCTAACGTGGCCGTGGTCCCGGCTAGCTAAGGTCTAAGGAGGCACGTAGCTTATCCCTGCTCTGCAGCACATGCAAAGGCGTGCCGCTCCAGGTTCGCTGACTCACCGGAAAGGCGTAAAGACTCCAGTCGTGGCACAAATGAATGGGGGTTATTCCGTTAGGTACAAAATGCGTGTAGAAGACAGGAGTTACGGTACTAGAGTGACAGTCCCAGACTACGGGTGAGAGATCCCGGGAAGTTTATTCCACCACCCAGGCTCTTCTGAGCTAGGTTCGCCACACAAAGGGACTGCCTTGCTCAGAGGGGTGCGGGACAAAGTTGGACCGCACGTCCGACAGCCAAGAGCACCGCGGAAGTCAATCTGCCGGGCGATGGCACCCGCGTACCTTGGATGCTGAAGGAGAGAGATGCCGAACAGAGGGCGAGAGGGGCCCTCTCCTAAGGCACTGTTTGTATGCACGGCGCATGGCGTAACATTCACCGTGCGCGCAAGCAGCAGGCTCAGCATCGCGCCAGCGGGCAATGTACGCTGTCCACAATAAGGCTGGAACAGCATGTCTCCAGGGATCACACGGGTGAATGGCCTAAGTCGCGCGTGATCTGGAGAAGGGGGTCCAAAGGGGTCCCCACAGCATGAAAGGCATCCATTATTGTAGCACATACCAGGTGCATTTGCAACGCAGCCTGCTAAAGCGTCAGGTTGCGGTTCATGAGTAACTCTTGTGACGGGGGTTGGATTCCACCCACAATCATAGAAATGTAAAGGATCTTTTTCGTCATTGTAGAGCGGCACATTTCCAGTGCAAATACCCAGTGATCCAAGTAGGCAGTTTTCAACAAGTTCATCTGGCTGAATGATCTTTCAACTTCAGCATTCGAGTATGGTAATACAAGCATTGAGATGGCAAAGTCTACCAGTTCTTGAAACGGGCTTTCACCAAAGGAGTCGTGATAAGTGCTTACTTCACACCAGAAGTTCTGCATTGCCGACATTTGTACCCATGCTACAGTCGTGACATTGTCCACTGGCATTATATACATCAATTTTTGTACTAGACACACCCATTTCTTCCAACAATGGAGCCAGTGACGGCTTCAGCACGCATAACGCCTTTCTGACTGATAGTTGAGACACTTTCACGACCCCAAAATTCAAATTTGCCCTGTTTAGCACAAAATTCCTTTATTGAGCCTTGGGCAGCCATCCTCGCCCGGACTGACCTGGAGACTCAATTGAGCCTCCTCGACCAGGCACGGCGCGTGGCGGTGGCCACTGGAGTCCTACACTAAGGACCCACCCTCCGGCCCCCTTAACCCTATTTTTTCTAAATAAAGTTATTTCTCTTTCTCTCTCTTCCTGAGAATTTGGATGTTATCAAAATATATAGCCTTTAGCGGATCTGGTCAATGAGGACAACAAGAAACATTGTGTATTGTTTCCTCAGTGTCTGCTCTTCATCTTAAGCCAGTTTTCTTCATGTCATTAATGTGTTTCTCAAATGAATAGCCGAAGTACGGTTTGGGACACAAATAGTCTTCCACTTTCGTCGTGTATACATCTGCTGGCGCAGTTGCAAGCACCACTTCCTTGATGAGTGAGGACAGTAGTTGTACGAGGTCGTCCAGAAGCTTGGTTTGGTCTGCGTTATGTGCTTCAAAAGACTTACTAACTCTGAAAATCCAAGAGTACTGGCCTCAAAAAGAGCAAATAAGTTTTGTTGATGTTGTAGCACCTCTGCATTGTAACACTTTTCTGCCAATCTTATAACTTCGAAGTGAGCTTTAGCTCGGTCCACTGGTTCAGCACCCGTTCAACCGCTGTTGCAATTGACAGCCATCTCGTGGAACAAGCTTGGACGATTTTCAAGGGCTCTTCTCCATCGTTTAAGCACCACGCTGTCTTTTAGAGAACATACATAAAGCGTCCTTGGTCTTCTTATAGGAGACGTATTGTCCAGTTGTGTACAGCTTGCCCAGTCACCTTACATGCCTCCTCAGCACCTCTGCGATGAAAGATTTTTGCATGAAGTGCAATATTGCTGGGAGCATATCACTTTCCCAGAATGACTGATCGAAGAAAATTCTTTCTACGTGAATGTGATGCATTTCATTTGGCTTTTGTGCCTTTGTCCATATGACAAAATCACACCATTTGTGCCCTGTTGTTGCCATTTGTCCTTGTACTTGATAGTAGTATGCATGGTCTTGTTTAAGTTGGATTTGCCCATCTTTCAGCATGCAGCAAAATTTGCTGTCTTTGGAGGCATCCTCAGCAGTCATACCCTTTTTAGAAAAAGGGCATTTCACCTCAAGCAATCCTTGCTCTCCATGCAGGACAACAATGCGATCTGGAGAGGCAGCCAAAAATGGGTACTGCTTATGAATGCGCAATCCAGTTTCAGTCACCTCCAATTCCACATCTCGACTGCATATAAGTCTGGAATACGCTTCAACGGCATCTTTCTCGTGCATTCTTCCATGAACCATGGCTTTGCTCATGGCTCGATCGCTTGGATCGAGCAACATTCCTAGCAAGGCATTTCATTTGGCTTTTGTGCCTTTGTCCATATGACAAAATCACACCACTTGTGCCCTGTTGTTGCCATTTGTCCTTGCACTTGATAGTAGTATGCATGGTCTTGTTTAAGTTGGATTTGCCCATCTTTCAGCATGCAGCAAAATTTGCTGTCTTTGGAGGCATCCTCAGCAGTCATACCCTTTTAGAAAAAGGGCATTTCACCTCAAGCAATCCTTGCTCTCCATGCAGGACAACAATGCGATCTGGAGAGGCAGCCAAAAATGGGTACTGCTTATGAATGCGCAATCCAGTTTCAGTCACCTCCAATTCCACATCTCGACTGCATATAAGTCTGGAATACGCTTCAACGGCATCTTTCTCGTGCATTCTTCCATGAACCATGGCTTTGCTCATGGCTCGATCGCTTGGATCGAGCAACATTCCTAGCAAGGCATTTCATTTGGCTTTTGTGCCTTTGTCCATATGACAAAATCACACCACTTGTGCCCTGTTGTTGCCATTTGTCCTTGCACTTGATAGTAGTATGCATGGTCTTGTTTAAGTTGGATTTTCCCATCTTTCAGCATGCAGCAAAATTTGCTGTCTTTGGAGGCATCTTCAGCAGTCATACCCTTTTTAGAAAAAGGGCATTTCACCTCAAGCAATCCTTGCGCTCCATGCAGGACAACAATGCGATCTGGAGAGGCAGCCAAAAATGGGTACTGCTTATGAATGCGCAATCCAGTTTCAGTCACCTCCAATTCCACATCTCGACTGCATATAAGTCTGGAATACGCTTCAACGGCATCTTTCTCGTGCATTCTTCCATGAACCATGGCTTTGCTCATGGCTCGATCGCTTGGATCGAGCAACATTCCTAGCAAGGCATTTCATTTGGCTTTTGTGCCTTTGTCCATATGACAAAATCACACCACTTGTGCCCTGTTGTTGCCATTTGTCCTTGCACTTGATAGTAGTATGCGTGGTCTTAAGTTGGATTTGCCCATCTTTCAGCATGCAGCAAAATTTGCTGTCTTTGGAGGCATCTTCAGCAGTCATACCCTCTTTAGAAAAAGGGCATTTCACCTCAAGCAATCCTTGCGCTCCATGCAGGACAACAATGCGATCTGGAGAGGCAGCCAAAAATGGGTACTGCTTATGAATGCGCAATCCAGTTTCAGTCACCTCCAATTCCACATCTCGACTGCATATAAGTCTGGAATACGCTTCAACGGCATCTTTCTCGTGCATTCTTCCATGAACCATGGCTTTGCTCATGGCTCGATCGCTTGGATCGAGCAACATTCCTAGCAAGGCATTTCATTTGGCTTTTGTGCCTTTGTCCATATGACAAAATCACACCACTTGTGCCCTGTTGTTGCCATTTGTCCTTGCACTTGATAGTAGTATGCATGGTCTTGTTTAAGTTGGATTTTCCCATCTTTCAGCATGCAGCAAAATTTGCTGTCTTTGGAGGCATCTTCAGCAGTCATACCCTTTTTAGAAAAAGGGCATTTCACCTCAAGCAATCCTTGCGCTCCATGCAGGACAACAATGCGATCTGGAGAGGCAGCCAAAAATGGGTACTGCTTATGAATGCGCAATCCAGTTTCAGTCACCTCCAATTCCACATCTCGACTGCATATAAGTCTAGAATACGCTTCAACGGCATCTTTCTCGTGCATTCTTTCATGAACCATGGCTTTGCTCATGGCTCGATCGCTTGGATCGAGCAACATTCCTAGCAAGGCATTTCATTTGGCTTTTGTGCCTTTGTCCATATGACAAAATCACACCACTTGTGCCCTGTTGTTGCCATTTGTCCTTGCACTTGATAGTAGTATGCATGGTCTTGTTTAAGTTGGATTTGCCCATCTTTCAGCATGCAGCAAAATTTGCTGTCTTTGGAGGCATCTTCAGCAGTCATACCCTTTTTAGAAAAAGGGCATTTCACCTCAAGCAATCCTTGCTCTCCATGCAGGACAACAATGCGATCTGGAGAGGCAGCCAAAAATGGGTACTGCTTATGAATGCGCAATCCAGTTTCAGTCACCTCCAATTCCACATCTCGACTGCATATAAGTCTGGAATACGCTTCAACGGCATCTTTCTCGTGCATTCTTCCATGAACCATGGCTTTGCTCATGGCTCGATCGCTTGGATCGAGCAACATTCCTAGCAAGGCATTTCATTTGGCTTTTGTGCCTTTGTCCATATGACAAAATCACACCACTTGTGCCCTGTTGTTGCCATTTGTCCTTGCACTTGATAGTAGTATGCATGGTCTTGTTTAAGTTGGATTTTCCCATCTTTCAGCATGCAGCAAAATTTGCTGTCTTTGGAGGCATCTTCAGCAGTCATACCCTTTTTAGAAAAAGGGCATTTCACCTCAAGCAATCCTTGCGCTCCATGCAGGACAACAATGCGATCTGGAGAGGCAGCCAAAAATGGGTACTGCTTATGAATGCGCAATCCAGTTTCAGTCACCTCCAATTCCACATCTCGACTGCATATAAGTCTGAATACGCTTCAACGGCATCTTTCTCGTGCATTCTTCCATGAACCATGGCTTTGCTCATGGCTCGATCGCTTGGATCGAGCAACATTCCTAGCAAGCCTTGCGGCGTCACACAGCAACACTCTCTCTTAAACACGGAGGCAGTTATGCAACCTGTCTTTGCAGAGTGCCTTAGTTTGTTGCCTGGCCCATTGTTTCTCTGCAAATTTTTTTTATGTTGCACTTCATCGAGGGGCTCCATTGTTATTAGGTGGGCACTTATGAGGATTTGTGCTTGCTCACACCTAAGATCCTCATCATTTAAAACCTGGTGATCAGGATTAACTTTAGTGTGTGCTACTTTGTCCTCGAGACACAGGTAGCGTAGCACTTGCAGTGAAGGGCAGCAAGCTGAAAGGCTTGCTTTGAGTTCTGAAATTTTGTCTTGAGATAGTCGTATATACTTGCGCTGCTTCTTAATGTAGGCAGGCTTGTTCACAACATGCCTCTGAAAGGGGATGTCCTGAAGTGGCAACCTTGGGGCCTGTTTTTTCAGTGCTAACGAAGAAAATAAACAACTCATTTGCACAAGACACATCTATAACCGTAATCAGTACAGTACTGTACTGAAGCTGTTGTGACCTACTAATAATAGCAGTATTTACCAGCTTATTCTGTTGCAAACTTTTTGTTTTGTAAATTTTGCTTTCGAATTGTGATTTAATATAATATGCAAAAATAAAGTTAATTTAGTGTACTGTAATTCCTGAATTACTCAACAAGCCGTGGCTCACACAACAAAATCAATGCTCCAAATTATTTTAAAAAAAGAACAGAAAACATTGCAAATGGAGATATGGTGCACGAACAGCACCCGTCCTTGAGCAGGAACAATCCACTTGCATGGCACATCATCAGTACAAGACTTGTAATCCTTGGCTGTCATGTCTGCTATGCTCAACAGCACTCCAGCAATATGCTGACAGGATTGACTGAGCCTGCAGTCCAAAAAATGGGGGGGTATATAGTGTGGATCTAATCAACCGAAAATTAAGATTGTATGAATTCCTAAGGGAAGCATGCTGTTCTAAAGCTGCAGCACAGGAAAGAAAAGTAACAAACATAAAAGTGATGACAAAGTATGTTCATGTGACGGGACTACACACTGGAGACACAACCTGTGCTTAAGCGTTCCTTGAAACCTTGGCGCGGCAGTATGCAGTTGGTGTGTCTATGATCCACCGCCTAAACGCTTTATACCACTGTGCTGAGGTGGAAGCCAAAAGCGCTTTACAGGAAAAATGGTCACTGCTGAACTCCCTTTGCCAAAAGCTCCAATAAACTTCCAAAAGGAAGACCATGTGACACCGAGCGCATCTCCTTAGAGTTCAAATCGAAAGTTCGATTTCGAGTTAAAAGGTGTTTGCGGGTGCCCGTGTGACAGGGATATTAAGTTAGGCAGTATGCCTCCACTTACGAGCCCTCGACAATCCGTGGCGGCCGCGGTAGACTACGCTACGCAGATGTGTTTTGCATGATTGCCTTTGCAGTGCGGTAGATCAACTCCAAGAGAAAGGAAGCGCAGTTGAGGATGGCAGAAAACTAGGTGGGGTGATGATAGATGCATTGAAGGCAATGTGCTCGCTGACCGTAATGCAGCATCGTCCCCCCTGGAGCTGCACGCAGCAACGTTGCAGTGCCAGTCCTCGATCTAAAACCTTTCTTGCATATGACGTTGAAAGAATACTGCCAACAAGAGTGGGATAAAGAAACGCAAAATAAACTGCACATGGTAAAGCCCCAAATAGGTAATTGGGTCTGTGGAAAGAAAGCGAGGCAAACTGATGTGGCACTCACCCCACTGAGAATAGGACACACATTTGGGATACACTTTTACCTTCTCACAGGAAATGAACAGCCCACCTGCAGCAGGGGTGGGGAAATGCTCACTGTAGTTCATGTCCTAATAGGATGCAAGCACTTCCCTATTGAAAAATATGTACGAGAATTGTGCGAGAATTTCTGTACGCGATTATTGCTCCGTAGACTGAACGAGATTCTCGTACATCATGTGTGTATGAGTGAGTAGATGAGTGGACCTCGTTGTCACTGAACAAGATTCTCGTTGGCAACGTTGAGCGAGATCGTTCTCGTATGGGTACACTGAACGAGATAATTCTCGTCTAGCCATGCTCAACGAGACAGTTCTCGCATGGCTATCTTCAACGATGTCGTTCTCGTATGTGTACGCGAAACAAAAATGTTCTCATTCAGCTGTGCAAAATTGCACTATTTTTGTATAGCTACATTTACAACTGTTCTCATTTGTGTTGAACGAGTTCTTTTGTTCCTGCAAAACTTTTTATGGGGTTGTACACAGTAACATCATCTGCCAACATTATATTGAGGCTCGCACTGTGAATCAGGTGATACGCCAGCTCTGGGACAGAGGATACTTTTTGGGGCATGTAACTTAAAACACCTTTATTTTGCATCGCGAAGCATGGTCGCCAGATGCTTGTTGAGGTCTTTCAGCTTCCTGGCGTCTGTCCACAGCGCTTGGGTTCTTGGAAACGAAGTGCTCGTATGCCTCTGCACAAAAATGTAAATGAAACAAAGCAGCCACATTATTTTCCAACAAGCCACTGGTACCAACATGCACCATAGATGGCTCCATAGCGTAACTGATTGGACGAGTTGCATGATATTGTGTGTAAAGCGCAAACATTTCACATTGGTTTATGAATTCTTTATGTATGTGAATTGATATTGTAAATTGAGATTAACCACAGCAGCTGAAAGCAAGTGCTCGTCCTCGAATTGTCTTGTTGAATGTTCTTGCTTTACAAACAATATAAACTGCTGCAGAATTGCAATACTACTGAAATACTCATAATATTTTTGAATACGCCTTTTGCAATAAATGAACAAGTATAACCAGCTCATGCAAATACAGGCTACACAGCTTTTTGCTACCGCATTACGGTATTTGCAGATGGAAAACACGGCATAGATGCAGTTACAGAATTCTGATAGGAAAAATTAATGCACCTTTAATACCACTATAGAAACTAAACGGTAGTTTTTGTCAGTGACAGCACATCACAAAGTATACGCATACAGCTATGCGTGTCCCTGATGTGTAGATGTCAACTGTGGCCTATAGAAGAGATCACATCACTACAACCACCATCTTACTTACAGACAACCCGTTATATTCATGCGGAAAAAGCACTGTGCGATAGGTGTTCCGTTTTAACTTTAAAACACTGTAATCCTTATGAAAACATGAGCTAGCAAGACAGGGTCTACTTAGCTCGCACTGCACCAAGTTTTTGTGGTGTCAACGCTGGCTTGGCTTCTCTGCCCTCCTTCAGTTTCTGCATACAGACTTTTCCAGTCACACTCCTGTTAATTAGCTCCTGTGGTTGCCACAGGCATCGCAAAATTTCCCGCGCACATGTGCTTTCTGACTTAGCTTAGCTCACCTAAGTCCACTTGCTGGCACAAACAAAGAGGCCATTTCCAATGTGAACCTACGAAAGATAAAAATTGCAAAAGGTTAGCTACTCAAATACAAAAATAGCATGTGCTCTCAGAAAAAGGCTCTTTTGCTAAAATAATGGCTAAAGAAAGGCAACAGTTACAAAGGAAAAGTAGGCTGCCAGACACAGTGATGGCACTCCAGGATAAAAGCAAGATATATGCAAAAGGTTGAAAGCTTACAGCCTGCCTGTAGGAAGGTCCTAGTTAATTACGCTTCACTGATAATAGCCCAGGGACAACAATTCTTGCTCAGAGGCTGCACCACATTTAATCTCAGTCAACGACAAGTACCTTTCGTAAGGGATATATTAGTTTTTCTTTAGAATTAATAAAAAGTTTAGGAAAGCAGATGGGGAAGAGTAGAAACCACACAGTAAACCTTTGTGCACCCTTAAGGGGCTGCTTGTACTACTTGTACATTCGACCATTGGGCAGTCCTTTTCAGGTTGTGTGATAGCTGTGGTCCCATATATACATAAGCTATCGCACAATTTGAAAAGACTACCCAATAATTGAATGTACAAGTAGTATTCTCCACACTTAACAAGCTAGCAAGGCTATGCTGGATGATTAACCTGAATGCTGCTGCCAGACAGCACTGCAAAAAAAAAGCACGAAAATAAGTTTGTTGATTGTACCGAGTGCATCATCTACCGCTTACCCCTCTAATGCTTCAGATTGTATGTCGGACAAATAGGATAATGCCTGAAGAATTGGCTATGGGAGCATAACAACGTAAAGAAATTTGCCAGTGGGTGGCTGGTGTGCCATTGTAAAAGTGTGGTTGCACCTTTGTTTGAACAGTGCAGTATTGTGGGCAGAGCCGGACAACAGTGGACACACGAGATAATAGATGCTGTTCATACTCAACACTTGGACGCAGTGTCACTAACCCATAAAGAAATGGCTTATTTAAAAGGTCCTGTATGTGTGCCGTCATTTATACATGATGTCACACCGTTGTGGACATGCGTAAAGACTCTATAAAAAGGTGTGCCGGTCCAAAGTAACCAGTTGGAAGTTAGCATTATGTGTTGTCATTTCTTATCTGTATCTGCTTTTTTAACGATACTGATGCTCCCAGTATGACAGACCAACTAGCCTGAAACAATGCCTTGGCATACCACTATGGAAGTGCACAGTATCTTCCTATGCATACCTTCTCAAGTTATAAACAGGGTATGTAATCCTTATCACACTACATAAGCACTTTCATAGACAATTGATGTCGAATTTTCCTGCTCCTATAGCGACGCACTATTGCTAGCAAAGCACTCCTCTTTACAGATAAATAAAACAATCATAGGAGTGGTCTGTTCTCGGAAATGTGAATTTCACTGGAATAATGACAATCACTTATATGGACAATGAATTAGCTTGAAATACTGCATAGACTAAGTGTCACAGTTAGTACAGGGTAAAGTACTCCACTCATATTCATTGTAGTTAAGATTGCCATAAACCAGTTTGATTCAGATAAGCGAACATAGCTTACCTTTCCATCAACTGGCGTGAACAGTGGAGTTTCCACACCCAGCTGCGCAAGTACTGGGACGGGCTCCTGAAATAAAAGCAATACGCCTGTGTGGTTAACTAACCTAGCTTTCCTTGTTTCGCTGTTTTATCGAAAAAAAAGTTTAGACCTGACAATAGACAGAATGCCCCTCGGAAGACTGCATACAATGAGCATGCATAATCGGTAAATGGGCTTATACCTCGTTTCCAAATTGCTTGTGCATCAAGCACACGCCATGAAGCTAGCAGCAACGTCAGTGGCAACAAGTAAACTACAAATCACATAATAAAGCCACTTAAGTTTTTTTTTACAAGCAATTCTTCCTCAATGCTATGAACAACACAAGTTCACACAACAAACAAGTTCATTAGTGTACTATTCAATTAACAGTCAAACCGTGCGATAGCGAAAGCCTGAGACAATATTCTCGTCCCAATGGAATGATTTCATAACCCAGGACAAATTTCATAACCCAGGACAATGCCCATAGGGTTAAATGCATTTCATAGCTCTCAACAATCAAACTTTACTAAACTGCAATCCAACTCTAATGAAACATGCTTGAACATTAGCCCCCCATATAATCTACCTAGGTAATGGATCATATCCATGTCATAAATCAGGTAATAGAGAAATATGCGGAGTACGACCAAACTCCCCATATTGCTTTCATAGATTATGAAAAATCATTTGATTCAGTAGAGATACCAGCAGTCATCGAGGCATTGCGTAATCAAGGAGTACAGGAGGCATACGTTAATATCTTCGCAAATATCTACGATTGTACAGCAACTTTGGTTCTTCACAAGTAGAAAGATACCTATCAAGAAAGGGGTCACGCAAGGAGACAATCTCTCCAATGTTATTCACTGCATGCTTAGAAGTAGTATTCAAGCTCTTAGACGGGGAAGGCTTAGGAGTGAGGATCAACAGTGAATACCTCAGCAACCTCCGATTTGCAGATGACATTGTCTTATTCCGCAATAGCAGGGACGAATTACAGCAAATGATTGAGGATCTTAACCAAGAAAGTGTAACAGTGGGGTTGAAGATTAATATGCAGAAGACAAAAATAATGTTCAATAGCCTGGCAAGGGAACAAGAATTCAGGATCGCCAGTCAGTCTCTAGAGTCTGTAAAGGAATATGTTTATCTAGGTCAGTTATTCAGAGGGAACTCTTATATGAGAAAGAAATTTACAGAAAAATAAAATTGGGTTGGAGTGCATACAGCAGGCATGGCCAAATCCTGACTGGGAGCTTACCACAGTCATTAAAAAGAAAAGTGTACAATCATTGCATTCTACCAGTGCTAACATATGGGGCAGAAACTTCGAGGTTAACAATGAAGCTCGAGAACAAATTAAGGACCACACAAAGAGCGATGGAACGGAACATGTTCTAACATTAAGGGACAGGAAGAGAGCGGTGTGGATCGGAGAACAAACGGGGATAACCGATATTCTAGTTGACATTAAGCGGAAGAAATGGAGCTGGGCAGGCCATGTAATGCGTAGGATGGATAACCGGTGGACCATTAGTTACAGAATGGATACCAAGAGAAGGAAAGTGCAGTCGAGGACGGCAGAAACCTAGGTGGGATGATGAAATTAGGAAATTTGCAGGCGCAAGTTGGAATCATCTAGCGCAAGACAGGGGTAAGTGGAGGTCACAGGGAGAGGCCTTCGTCCTGTAGTGGACATGAATAGGCTGATGATGGTGATGATGATGAATGCTAAAGAGTCGAAAAAGTGCTGAAACACATTTTCTGCCCACTTAAAGTCAGAAAATACTGCCACAGCATCGATTGTGTGATTACAGGAAACAAGTCATGGCCACCATTTTGTTTGTTGACTGCTACTAGAATTGTGATAGTACATTTTCGTTTTCATCGCATTTCCTGTCTGTACGGTGTCAATTCACAATTCTTAAAAAGTGAATTTTTTGTGTGCTGCCTATCAGTTTTGTCATTCCAGGTTTCAACTGCACTATTTTACCAGTAGAACATGGTAGTGTCTGCATGCCGCCATTTTATTTAACATGGTGCATGCTCCATGAGAAATAGATCCGCAGTGGCCTCTGCACTTTCAAACATAGTAGTGCACCTCTTTTGCAGGAGGCACACAGCTCTGTCCGCACAGCATGTCTCTCATACTGAGTTGGTCTGTTTGAATTTTCCAATACTTCTTGTTCTAGTTTGTGCCAACTACGAGTATATGCGTGGCAATATTAGTTCAGTATACATATTGCTTAACAAGACCAAACGAACACTTCATTACAGTTTTTCTACCAAGCATAGCAATTTAGCAGCTGCAAATTATCGGGATAAATCTACACACTCACATGTGTGGAAGGCACACCATCAGCTCGCTTGCTGCCTGCCACTTGTGCACGAGGCCCAAGGACATAGCTGTGCTGTGCTGAATGGCAATCAGCAGGTAGCATCTCGTACATTGCAGGAATCTCGAGATCCCTCAAGTCCTGAACACAAATAGCAATCTCATACATCATAGCAACGAGTGCCTTCAGGGTGTACAATGGATCCAGAGAGGAGAGAACAAATACAAACTGAGCAATAGTCAGTATGGCAACCCATGCAGAACAGCAAAAAAATAATGCAGATCCAACACAGATTGGAGTCAACGTGAAGCAAAGCCTTTGTGACATGCTTAATGAAGTGCTATAAAAGTAAAGATGCGTACAATAGTGTTTACTTTCACCCTACGGGACCTGTAATCTTAATTATGCAATGTTTGTTTGTTCACCATAAGCTCATGTGCACAACTGGTCTCGTGCAATCTTTATATTTATTCGCTACATGTTCACAAGCTACGTGATACTGCAAATGCCGAACAAGGCAGATGCAGATACATAGTCCGAGATTTCCACTGTATTCAGCGATGTAACAATGACAAAAGCAACATCATGTTTGTATGATACACATCTAGCTAAATTTAGGAATTCTATACCCCTTGTGTCACAGTGGCTCATAGCGAATGCCTAAACCAACGGAGCCACTGAATACAATGTGTTGTTCCATTAAGAGGTCAGTGCGATTTAAAAATACCTTCACACCATCATTATTTCCAAGTTTAAAATAGCAACTTTCTTTTTATGCAGAACATGGCATGCTAACTGGCATTACCGAATCCGACAGCGTTTATGGCTAATGTCAGCCGAAGTGCTAGAGCCTGCAATCTGTGCACATAAACCTTCATATACATATTCACAATCATATCCACAAAGGTACCACAGCAGCAACAACCATGCCAAACCCAGGCTTGGGGGAAGGTAGAAAAATGGAGGGAAAAAAAAGCTTAGCTATAAGAAACAGGTGCTCACGATCCAAACAGATGAAGATCTATGTTCACCCGCCGGGGTGGCTCAGTCAGCTAAGGCGTTGCGCTGCTGAGCCCGAGGTCGCGGGATCGAATCCCGGCCCCGGCGGCCGCATTTCGATGGAGGCGAAATGCAAAAACGCCCGTGTGCTTGCGTTGTAGTGCACGTTAAAGAACCCCAGGTGGTCGAAATTATACCGGAGCCCTCCACTACGGCGTGCCTCATAATCAGAACTGGTTTTGGCACGTAAAACCCCAGAAAGAACATCTATGTTCCCTAGATCATATTATTCTGCTAAAAATTAACCATACAGTGCTTTTGCCTGCTCTCTGAGAGTCTACTTTCTACATATAAAGTGTTGAAAGCAACGATATCATTCAGTCTCCAGCAGCCATGGCCTAGTTGTAGTGCACCCGCCTCGGCCGCGGGTTTGATTCCCACCGCCGCCAGGCACCCACTACTTTAAATGGGCACAAGTGTACCCCGCCCTGGCGTTCGCCTTTCTTCAGGGGTGATACGCATGGAAAAGGTGCCCGTGCCCGAATTCCTGTCGAAAGCCTCATGAGCACAAAAAAAGTGTTGTTTGGGCCGCTCCCATGGCGGCCATTTCCCATGTGGTGCCTCAAATGCACCTATTGAGGTGGGGACGTTTTTGGGTTGGAGACGAACACCCCTTTCCAAGTGTTGAGGTCCCATAATGTCCGAGCACCAGGCTGGGAGCGTGCGCTTGTACTTATTTTACCGGTAGGCACCCGGCGGCTGCACTTGCCTCCCACAGCCGCGGCGAAGGCTTTTCAACAAGACCATCTGTGGTTGGATAACCAGGCGTGCCCAGAGACAACTCTTAAATCTATTTTTAGAGGTGTGAACAACCCCCATGAGAGCCGAGCACCAGGCCAGGGGACACCTCACCCACTGGAAAAAAACCAGTGGGTTTCCTGTGGCACTAGGATTTGAACTCGGTACCTCCCATATACGAGGTGGATGCCCTACCACTATGCAACCGCTGCAGTATAGTCAATATACAGGGTGTTTCAGCGAACACTTTCAAAATTTATGTAAGGTTGCCTGTGGCAGATAGCGCAATTCTAGTTAATGAGCTGGTCTACTCGAAGAGGCAGACATTACTTGCACAAAGAATTTATATGCATAATCGACTAATTAACAAAAATTCACTAATTAAGTTCTTAACTATTTACCTGATGGCACATATTGCAATTTACAAATTGTAGCCGTGGAATTCGCATGGCGATCCACTTGCAAATAACTCTCGGGATGACACCAGTTTCGAAATATTAATTCCCAAACTTTGCGGAGAAATGCATTGGCGTTCCAGTTAGGTTCTTAACAAAAGGTCGCTTTATGCATTGAAGCACAAAATTAACTGGAACGCCAATGCATTTCTCCGCAAAGTTTGGGAATTAATATTTCGAAACTGGTGTCATCCCGAGAGTTATTTGCAAGTGGATCGCCATGCGAACTCCATCGCTACAATTTGTAAATTGCAATATGGGCCATCAGGTAATTAGTTATAAACTTAATTAGTGAGCGTCTGTTAATTATTCGATTATGCATTTCAATTTCTTGTGCAAGTAATGTCCGCCTCTTCGAGTAGACCAGCTCATGAACTAGAATTGTGTTATCTGCCACAGGCAACCTTTAGGAATTTTTTAAAGTGTTAGCTGAAACACCCTGTATGTGTGTGTATGTGTGTGGTATAGTACATAGTCATAGTTAAATGCCAATGAATATGTCTTCTTCCTGGCTGTTCAGATTTCCAGATCTTATCTTTCACAGCCTCATGGAAAACATACAAGCTGGGTTTTAATGTATTATGCATACATACCTCATGCAGCATGGCAGGTTCTGGTCGCACAACATTGGCCACTTGCTGTGATGTCCTCACTGCACACATTCTCCTGAAATCCAGAAACCAATAACCTTGTGATTTTTCATCACCACAGCATCATAATTATTTAAATGTGTGTAGGCCACAGACTCGTTAGCATTAGCACATGAAATTGCCATTGCCCTTAGATAATTAACAAAGTTCTTTTTGAACACTTTTCTAGAGTGTCGAACAATACCTGAAATTAAACATAACCTAAGCTGCTACCTTCCTTGTCACTGACCCAAAATGCATAGATCTGGACCGAAAAGTAAGCAGCATGCTTGTGAGCAGGTATGTGAACATATGTCTGGACTAGAAAAAAAGGTTGGTTAGGAGCGGGAATGTAAGAATGATCCAGCACAAGAGGTATGAGAAACGTGAAACACTGACTTCATTTCGTGGATAACCTGAAGTATGCACATTTTACTAAATTCAAAGCAAACTTACACCATACTTGAAGTTTTAAATCGTGTAAAAATTTGTATAACACTACATGGTGCTCTTAATCTGAAATTCATAAGGTTATCTTGCTGGCCAAAATATTGCAGCACATCTTTTCCCTCATGTGCATGTGCAGAGCACTACATGCTATCACTACTATTGAGAACTAGTCGAAGTCCTAGAAACATGTACTCATTATACTATTGCACTTTGCTGCACTGGAAGAAAACACCAGCTGTTCGCATAGGTCAAAATGTTCAGGAATGTACTGACTCATACTTGCTCTACACTTATTTTACTAGCATAGTAGGGTGCTAGTGAGTGATGAAGGGTGCGAGGATGCAAGTATGAATGGGAGTGTCAACAAATTTGAGGGGACGTATGAACAGCAGTGAGTGCTAATAAACGAGACTACGAATGAAATTTAGTAACACTAAGTTTCAGTGAATGCGAGTATGAAAATAGGTGGTGGTTCGCAAGTGTGAGTGAGTGCAATGCGAGCGAGTGCCAGTGAGTGGTTGTGGATGCAAGAATTAGCATTACTGGGCACCAATAAGTGCCAATTAAAGTGACTGTGTATGCTATAAATGCAAAGCGAACAAGTGTAAGTGCACATGAGTGTGAGTGAGTGCAAGCCTCCGAGAATATTGGTGAGCAAGTATGAGCGAGTATCCGCTTATTCTGCCTATGGCTGTTTAGAGCAAAGGAGATATAATAATCTATGAGTGTCATGTCCAAAGGCCAGGCAATGAGAAAGCGATATAAAGGGATCCAGATGTTTTGAAAACCTCGAGTCCATCAATATACACATAAATCTATACATGAGCAGTGTTGAATTCTGGTCCCATTGGATTGTGGCTGACAACGCTGACGATTTGGTTTTCTGACCTTGTGCTCTGTGGCAGACTGTTGCAGCCGCTGAACCACTGTGGTGGGCAGAACTTCCATAATATTGAATGGGAAGTAAGAGCTAGTGCTTCAAGCACTTTTTTTAGCCTGTGTCGTGCATTTTTTGTCCCTTGCTGTTAGTACTGTTAGCTTACCAGCTCAAATTAGCTCAACTTACCATCCTGCTAATTATACTGCTACTGCTTTAAAACATAAGTATTAATCAAAGATTACACACTATTTCATGCACTGTGAGAGCTTTTTCTCGGAAAAGAATTAAAATGATTTTGCAGTGAAAGTTCTATTCAAGCAATGTCGCTGAGGAATCTACACTGCAGACAGATTCGATGCATTACGCAACAATGCTACCTAGTGCTCACAAGTGATACAGAGGCTAGATTTTACACGAGCAGTAATGTGCAAACAAGCAAAGAAAAGCTTATCTGCAGCAACTAGTGCAGCAACTGACAAAATGCAATTCAAAATCATGAAATTTTGCTCCCCATAGAATACCACCATGGCATATTACATACCTGTCAAGGCAGCCTTACTCTATGAAGCTCTTCCTTCACTGCCTGCACAATGGAGGCCTCCATGGAATCTGCAAGGTGCAGATTCACATAAGCGCAATCAGAATTGTTGGATCTACACCCCACATGAAGCACAATCAATTCTACTGACTAGCATAATCTAAAAGCTTACTATGCCTCAGCATGCAAGTTAAGATGCCTCAGCACACTTGTGTGAGGAAACACAGAACACTGAAAAAATAAATTCCAAAAGAAGGGGACACAGTCATTTACAAATAAAACATTGCTTACTCAGCCTCTCTTCAAACAAATTTTGGAGTTTCATGTTTTGCTGCCACTCTTCAAATCGTCGCTGCTCTGAAGTTCGCAGCTTGCTTTGCAGCGCCAAGATCTTACTTTCCGCTTTCTTCAGCAGTTTTCGGGGCACTAACTCGTCGTCGTCACTGCCCGAGTCGGAACCTTTCCCCATTATTTTCTGAAATATGCGGCCCATCCTCAGTTTTTTAGCAGTTTCAGTCCGGTGCCTTTCTGCTTTCTTCAGCAGTTTTCGGGGCACTAACTCGTCGTCGTCACTGCCCGAGTCGGAACCTTTCCCCATTATTTTCTGAAATATGCGGCCCATCCTCAGTTTTTTAGCAGTTTCAGTCCGGTGCCTTTCTTCTTTTGTTGTTGCATCCTAGTATTGTAAATGGCAAGAGAAAAATGAAGTTGCATATCTGTTTCAGCAAATAATTGTTAAAGCATTATTGTCATTATTATTACCTGAAGGGTTGGCTTCTGCCTGTGGCGATATGCCTGACCAGTTTCTTCAAACATATCCATTGGCACAGGCTTATGCTGCTTTGTCATCCGAGCAATTAAGTCAGCTTTGTTGCCTGAAGGTTAATTAAAGAAAAATGCTCATTACGATAAAATGTGGCATTTGCAATGGTCATCAAGGTTACCGATTAAAAAGCAAGAAAAAAATAATAAGACACAGGTAGAGACATTCTGGAGGTGCTAAATATAACTGAGGAACTCCACAAGTCATATAGAAAAGGAATAAAAGTAACAACCGGAAGCAATAAGTGCCCAAAACAAGCGCACCCCAGCTTAGGCATTTTGTTGGTTCACATCCCACATGTTTCTTAACAAACGTTTCCTGCAGGGGCGTCTGCGTCAGCAGGCGTTTGGTGTGTTGCGACAGCACGTACCCGAGCACACGAGGGTTGGACTCTCCCGCGTGTAGCCGTGCGCAGCTTAGCCGTGGCCGGGGAAAAGAGAATCCTGGGGGTTGAGCCGATGCTGGGTGTTTGGACCTTTATGGCCCCTCGGCGGAGGCAACACATCTCTTTGGCCTCCGTTTCACGTAGACGGCACCCCTGGACTGACCCACCTGGGGGAAATCGGCAGTCGCCTTTTCCTGTCCCCTTCTTCAATCTTTTGTCTTTTTCTCTCACTTTTCTATCTGTCCTGTCTTCTACTCACTTCTCACTTCCGAATTTCTGGGCGGCAAGGGTTAACCCTGTGTGAGTAGCCAACCTAGGCTATTTCACATTCGGTTATAGGGGTGACGTACAGCTGGCGTCTGCAGGGCCTGTGTTTACAGGCACTGCAGCGTCCCCTAGTAGGACTCCATGAGGGGTGGCTGGCGTTTCTGCCGAAACAAGAACATTCGCATGGCTAGTTCTTTTCCCACGCTTTCTGATCACCCCCAAAAGAGGGGGCACATCGAAGAAGTATTTATATTTTTTGGCCACCAAATTGAGAACTTTCCACGATACCACGTGGTACATAGCGAGAAAACTGACAAGTCCGTGAGAGTGATCTCACCCTTTATTGTTGGAAAGACTGACACAGACTATAGGACCAGGTTACAAGGCGACGAAGATGGCCAGCGCTGACCTCCTTCTGGAACTCCGCGATAAGAAACAACATGACAAACTACAGAATCTAGTGTCGTTTGGAGATTTTACTGTGACTGTGACCCCGCACTGCACCAAATGAACACCACCCGCGGTGTTATTTCTGATGACGACATGTTGGAGCTCACTGAAGATGAACTTCTGGAAGGACTTAAACAACAAAATGTTTGGCTGTAAAACGAATCAAGATGAGGTGCGATGGTAAGGAGATTCAAACAAAACACATAATTCTTACTTTTGGTTCAAGTGTTCTACCTGAGATCATTGAGGCCGGATACGTCAAAATACGTGTCAGGCCATACGTGCCAAACCCGCTCCGATGCTTCAAGTGCTAAAGATTCGGCCACAGCTCGCAGAACTGTCGAGCCCGACTGACATGTGCTAAATGTAGTGCCCTGGAACAGACATTCATGTGAAAACTCGCTCCGCTGTTTGAACTGTGATGGGGAGCACGCCGCATACTCGCGGTCCTGCCCATCCTGGAGGAAAGAAAATGAAATTCTAACTATAAAGAAGATGAAATTTTAACTATAAAAGTTAAACAGAATATTTCATTTTAAGAGGCACGAAGGCGGGTGACCTACCTGTCTAACACCAGCTTTGCCGATGTGGCGCGTCAGGGGGCAGCGTCACAACGGCCTCTGGCTGCTGTCCGGCCCACATGTAGTGAGCCGGCGGTGACGCCATCTGTCCTCTCGGCGGCTGCGGCTACCACTGCTCCGCCATCTCACAAGAAGGGGCCATTGACCTCCGGGCTGGTGGCCTCAAAGGTCTCGTTCATCGAGACGAGGCCCTCACGTCAAACACTGCGCTCTTGCGAGTGCGTGTCCAGTGCCTCGCAAGCGCCAATGGACACAACAACTGGTCAGACGGCGCCGCCAGTACCTAAGGAGCTCCGCGAATCTCGCGATCGCTCCAGAAAAGAAAAAAACCCACATCACAGGGCCCAACAAGGGCTCTGTAAGCTAATTTACAGTCCCTTTACACACAGCACAAACCTCTTTTTCAATATGAACACGCAAATATTGCAATGAAACGTTAGGGGGCTTCTCCATAACCTCGATGACGTTAAAGAGCTCCTTCATAAATATAGTTCAAGGCTGCTGTGTGTCTCCAGGGGACGCATCTGAAATCAGCAAACACAAACTTTCTAAGGCAATACGCCGTTTTTCGCAGAGACCGTGATGACGCTCCGCTTCGTCGGATGGTGTCGCTATAATTGTCGATAAAGGCGTTGCCTGTCAGCAATTAAACCTCCGAACTTCCCTTCAAGCGGTTGCTGCCCGAGCAGTACTGTTTGGTAAACTAGTCACGATAAGTTCGATTTACATCCCCCCTTGCTTTCAACTTTCCAAGACACAGGTTCAAAATTATATAAATGAACTTCCACTGCCATACATATGTGCATTTAAATCTCCGACAACTAACACTTTGTGGGGAGACTCGTTGCAATGCCCCCGCAGGGGTGTCTGCGTCAGCAGGCGTTTGGTGTGTTGCGTTACCACGGACCCGAGCACACGAGGGTTGAACCCACGTGCGCTTAACCGTGCACGGCTTAGCCGTGTCCGGGGAAAAGGAGATCCTGGGTTCAGAGCCGATGCCAGGTGTTTGGACCTTTACGGCCCCTCAGCGGAGGCAACACGCCCCTTTAGCCTCTGCTTCATGTAGACGGCACCCCCGGACTGACCTACCCAGGGGAAACTGGTAGTTGTCCTTTCCTATCTCTCTCTACCCTCATCTTCGTCTTTCCCTTCCACTTTTAATCTGTCCTGTCCTCTCATCTTTTCCATTCACTTCGACTTTTCCTGGCGGCAAGGGTTAACCTGGTGTGGCTGTCCTGCCTTGGGTATACCATATTGAGTTATAGTAACGGCATACAGCTGGCGCTGTGCAGACTTGTTTTCGTGTTCTGCCACGTCCCCTTGTTGGGCTCCGTGGTGGGTGGCAGACGCCGTTGCCGAATAAATAATTTCTTTCCATGGGATCCTCGAACCCTCTCTCAACCGATTGTGCCTCGAAAAGGGTACGCACCGACGCAACCTCGCTATTCTCGCCCAAAAACAGTTTCCCAAAATTTCACGTCCTTCACTGTGAACAATCATCTACAAAAGCTAGAGTAATTCCACCATTTTTTGTGGCCAAGTGCCTAAAAGAGACCATTGGAACTGGTTATAAGGTAACAAAGATGGCTAGTGGAAATTTGCTCCTCGAACTAAAACACAAGGAACAATACAACAGACTCGCACACCTCGTAGCCTTTGGTAACATCCCTGTTTCTGTGAGCGCACATCGAACTATGAATACAGTCAAAGGCGTAGTATCAGATGAACACTTAATGGCATTGATTGTGATGCGCTGCACATGGACTTGGTCCTTCCATCCATCCAGGAGTTCTTCATTCAAACGGAATGACAACGAAATCCCAACAAAGCCTATAATACTCACTTTCAGTTCAACTGCATTACCCTCCCCGCAGGGGCGTCTGCGCAAGCAGGCGTTTGGTGAGTTGCGCCACCACGTACCCGAGCACACGAGGGTTGGACCCTCCCGCGTGTAGCCGTGCGCGGCTTAGCCGTGTCCGGGGAAAAGAGGATCCTGGGGGTTGAGCCAATGCCGGGTGTTTGGACCTTTATGGCCCCCCGGCGGAGGCAACACACCTCTTTGGCCTCTGCTTCACGTAGACGGCACCCCCGAACTGACCCACCCGGGGGAAATCGGCAGTCGCCTTTTCCTGTTCTTCTCTTCAATCTTCGTCTTTCTCCCTCACTTTTAATCTTTCCTGTCTCCTTTTCTCTTCCATTTACTTCCAACATTCCTGGCGGCGAGGGTTAACCTTGTGTGGGTAGCCAACCTTGGATATTCCATATTTGGTTATAGTGGTGGCGTACAGTTGGCGTTTGCAGGACCTGTCCTTTACAGATTCTGCAGCTTCCCCTTGTTGGGCTCCATGGTGGGTGGCTGGCGCCACCGCCGAAACAAATTCCGCATACATGGATAGTTCCTTTCCCGCACTTCCTGATCGCCGCCAGAAACGGGGGCGCACCGAAGCATTTCAATATTTTGGCCAAAAAACAGAAAATTTTCCACGCTTTCACATTATTCATAGCGAGAAGCCAGACAAGAGCGTAAGAGTTGCATCACCTTTCCTCGTTGCGAAATGTTTGACCGAGACCATAGGACCAGGCTACAAGGCTACAAAGTTGGCAAGTGGAGACCTCCTGCTGGAACTCCGCGACAAAAAACAACATGAAAAGTTACATACCCTAGTGTCTTTTGGCGAAATACCGATAACAGTCACCCCGCACCGCACGATGAACACCACTCGTGGTGTCGTCTCAGATGGTGACCTCATGGACCTAACCGAAGCTGAACTTCTAGAAGGCTGGAAAGATGAAAATGTGATCAATGTAAAACGAATTAAGATGAGACGAGATGGCAAAGAGATCCAAACGAAACACCTTATTCTCACATTCGGTACAAGTGTTCTGCCCGAGAGCATAGAGACAGGATACATCAAGATCAAAGGCAGGCCCTACATTCCGAATCCTCTCCGTTGTTTTAAGTGTCAAAGATTTGGCCACAGTTCGCAGAACTGTCGTGGCCGCCTCACCTGTGCAAAATGTGCCCACGAACATGCATCCGAATCCTGTGAAAACAAACTGCAATGTGTGAACTGCGACGGCGAGCATGCCGCATACTCGCGGTCCTGCCCGTTGTGGAAGAAGGAAAAAGAAATCGTTACAATCAAGGTCAAAGAAAATATTTCGTTCAAAGAGGCACGAAGGCGGGTATCATACCTGCCAAAGAACACCTTTGCCGAAGTGGCGCGTCAGGGGGCAGCGTCGCAACGGCTTCCGGCGGCTGTCCGGCTCACACACAGTGAGCCGGCAGTGACGCCATCCGCCCCCTCTGCGGCTGCAGCTAGCGCTGCTCCGCCAACTCACAAGGGGCCATCGACCTCTGGGCTGGTGGCCTCCAGGGCCTCGTCCCTCGAGGCGAGGCCTTACCGTCAAACGAACCGCTCGCAAGAGCGCGTGTCCAGCGCCTCGCAACAGGCGATGGACACAACAACCGCCCAGACGGCGCCGTCAGCGCCTAAGGAGCCGCGAGAATCTCGCGATCGCTCCAAAAAAGAAAAAGCCCGCATCACAGGGCCCGACAAGGGCTCTTTAAGTTAAGTTAGTCTCCTAAACGCACAGCACACAAAACACTTTCAACATGAATACACAAATAATACAATGGAACGTCAGAGGACTCCTACACAACCTCGATGACGTCAAAGAAATCCTACACAGGTTTAATCCTAAGGTGCTGTGTGTTCAAGAGACACACCTTAAACCTACACAATCAAACTTTCTCTGACGATACGCCATTTTTCGTAAGGACCGCGATGACACAGTCTTGTCTTCCGGTGGTGTGGCTATTGTGGTCGACAGAGGTATTGCCTGCCGGGAACTAAAACTTCGTACGCCCCTAGAGGCAGTTGCTGTCCGAGGGGTGTTTGACGAGCTGGTCACTGTCAGCTCTATATACATCCCTCCCAATTATCAACTACATAAAACCGAATTCCAAAACTACATAAATGAACTTCCGGAGCCATACATAGTTGTCGGGGATTTCAATGCACATAACACTTTGTGGGGAGACTCGCGTTGCGATGTGAGAGGTCGCCTATTTAAAAATTTTCTGTTTTCTTCAGGCGCATCATTACTTAACAAGAAAGAGCCTACGTATTACAGCGTTACACATAACACATATTCATCCATTGACTTAAGTATAGCATCGAGTACACTAATGCCATACCTGGAGTGGTCCGTTCTCAAGAACCCCTTTGGGAGCGACCACTTTCCAATTATGCTAGGCTTAACAGAACAAGATAGATGCTTGCCACATGTTCCTTGATGGAAGGTTGACTCGGCTAACTGGGAACTTTTCTGACAAATAACATATTTAGGCCGTGATGACATTCCCTCTTTTAACATAGATGATGCTGTGGCGTATATAACAGGTTTTATCATTGACGCTGCTGAAAGGTGCATACAACAAACTAATGGACTGGCTAATAAACGTCGCCTGCCTTGGTGAAATGATGAATGCCAAAAGCACGTAAAAAGCAAAACAAAGCCTGGGGATAGTTTCGCAACTCCCCAACAGCTTAAAACCTGATAAATTTTAAACAAGCTAAGTCACAGGGCAGAAGAACGCGTCAACGTGCAAAGAGAGAGAGTTGGGAAACGTACATTTCCAGTATAAATTATAGGCCGGGAGTCACATCCTCTAGCCTTAGTAAGTAGCCAAGGTGATAGCCTGGAAGACCAGGCGGATTGTTTAGGTGAACACTTTGAATATGTATCAAGTGAATCGCATTATACAGAAACTTCCCTGAAGTTCAAAGAATGCGAAGAGCGGCAGCCTCTTAACCGCAAAGGTTCTTCGAGTGAGGCTTACAATCAACCATTTAGCTTAGCCGAACTTAAAGCATCTCTCGCTTGTAACAACTCGGCGCCAGGTGGCGATCGTATCATGTACGAAATGATTAGGTACTTACACCCCGAAACACTGACAACACTCCTGTCTCTTTTTAATGCCATGTGGGTGGCTGGCTGTATTCCGTCCTCATGGAAAGAAGCCAAAGTCATCCAGGTACTTAAACAAGGCAAAGACCCGTCCTTAGCCAGTAGCTACAGGCCAATAGCTCTAACAAGTTGCCTGTGCAAGCTGTATGAGAAAATGATAAACCGGCGTTTAATCAGTTTCCTAGAAAATAACAAAACACTAGACCCCTTCCAGTGTGGCTTCCGAGAAGGTAGATCGACAATAGACCACCTTGTTCGCATCGAGGCAAACATCAGAGATGCGTTTATTCATAAACAGTTTTTACTTTCTGTATTTATAGATTTAGAGAAAGCGTACGACACGACATGGCGCTTCGGAATTCTGCGAGATCTTTCTGGGATGGGGGTCCGCGGAAATATGTTAAACACAGTCGAAAGCTACTTGTCTAACCGCACGTTTCGCGTAAGAGTTGGCAATGTTTTATCTAGAACATTCATCCAGGAGGCTGGCGTGCCGCAAGGGGGTGTACTTAGTTGCACACTCTTCATTGTAAAAATGAACTCCCTGCATACAGTCATTCCACGCAGCATGTTTTATTCTGTGTATGTGGATGACGTACAGGTAGGTTTCAAATCATGTAACATGGCTATCTGTGAACGACAGGTGCAGCTTGGATTACACAAATTGCCTAAATGGGCAGATGTAAATGGGTTCAAAATAAATGCACAGAAAAGTACATGCATACTCTTCTAAAACAAAAGAGGCGTGACACCGGTGCCAAATCTCACGATAAATCGAGAGAAACTATCCATGAGCAGTGAACACAAATTCCTGGGCATAATTCTGGACTCTAAGCTTACATTTATCCCCCATCTTAAATATCTGAAGACAAAGTGTGTGAAGACTATGAACCTTTTAAAAATTCTCTCGCACACAACATGGGGTAGTGATCGAAAATGCCTCCTAAACTTGTACAATAGTCTTGTCCGCTCATGCCTTGATTACGGAGCTATAATTTATAAATCTACACAGGTATCGCGCTCGTACACTGGGTATTTAGATAAATATACGCTGAACAGCTTGCAAAAAAGAAAAAGAAAGAAAACAGGGGGGAAACCGCAAGAAGACGAGCTGCGCTTATGCGTGGCAGCAAGTGCGCAAGTAGAACAAGTAATAAAACGAAAAAACGGTGTTCAATGCACAACAGTTCACGAGAAGAGGTACTACGTACTGCTCGCGCTATGCCTACCATTCTGTATGATTCCGATGTAACTACCAGAAACTTTAGAGGCCGAACCGAAGAGACAACAATGTCGCTTTCTTCGACAACGCATTACTGTGGCGGCGGACGTCACAGCTATCCACGGAATGAAATTTTAACGACTGTAAGGCGGCAGACGTCGATCGAACTCCACAATGCCAAGTGCATTAAAAATACTAGACTCCGTTCAACATTTAGGTATCCGCCTCGCGACCGGTGCTTTCCGAACAAGCCCGATCCAGAGCCTCTATGTAGAGTCGAACCAGTGGTCACTCTATTTGGAGCCCTCATATAGCGGTTTCACGTATTTTCTGACAGTACAAGCAAACAATGAACATCCTTCTTATTCCACCATAAACGATATGACCGCTGCTACACTCTTCCATAACGGACCTGCAGCGAGGAAACCATTCTCTTTACGTGTAAGGAATCTTAGTGAGCAAATGGGTGTTCCAGTGCTTGAACATCGACCTATGGCTCCTGCTAAACTGTTACCGCCGTGGCAGTGGCAGATGATAGAGTGTGACGCATCGTTTCGTAGAGGTCACGACACTCCAGAGGCACACATTAAAATGCATTTCCTAGAGTTTCAATCCAAGTACTCGTGTACAGAGTTTTACACAGACGCTTCTAGATCACATGCCGGGGTTTCTTATGCAGCCGTCGGCCCATCTTTCTCGGAATCCGGTGTACTCCACCTGGAAACAAGTATCTTTACGGCTGAGGCCTATGCACTATTGTCGGCTGTGAATCATATAATGAAAACAAAACTTCAAAAAACAGTTATATTTAGACTCTCTAAGCGTTGTGAAAGCCCTGATGCCACTCTGCAAACACAAAAATCCTGTACTCATTGAGCTCTATTCCACTCTATGCGGAGAGTATATAGCAAACCAGCATGTAATAATATGCTAGGTGCCGAGCCATAGAGGCATTGAGGGTAATGTGCGAGCAGACCAAATGGCGACATCAGCTACATCACACACTTGTAATCATACAATAGCTGTTCCTGTAACAGACTTGAAACCTTTCTTGCGAAAGAAACTGCGAAGCCACTGGCAACGCTTGTGGGACGCTGAAACAAATAACAAACTTCACATGATTAAACCACAGTTAGGTTTCTGGCCCTCAGCTACGAAAACACGACGAATTGACGTCATATTCTGCCGTCTCAGAATAGGGCACACGTACAGCACCCACAATTTTTTGCTAACTGGTGATGAACCACCAACCTGTAGTAGACGTGGTGAGAGGCTGACCGTCCTCCACGTCCTGCTGGAGTGTCTGGAAGCTGAAACAGAGAGAAGAAAACATTTTCCTGTGGCATACCACTATCATATCCCTCTTCATCCCATGATGTTTATTGGTGAAAAACCACTTTTTAATGCCAATGCAATCCTCGGCTTTTTGAACGATGTTGTGCTACATGTTATTAGCCCAATAAGTTCGTAGCGCATCCTCTCTCTAGAGGACGCCGCTGTGATATTTTTTCATAGCACATGCCTCCAGGCCCTTTGTGGTTCAAGGGCTCTGTCTAGGCAGTTGTGCTTCTTAAATATTTTAAATATCATGTCATTCTTTCTCAATGCATTCTTCATTGCATAGTACACCTCATTAGTCATTGCCATGATTTTAGTACATGTATATTTTACGCACTTTAGAGCGATTATTTTTAGGCCCCTTTACAGCCACGCCTCATCTACTTCTCAGAATTCATCGCTCCACTGCAAACTTACAAACACTGGCATGGCGCTCTTTGGCCATACTTGGCCCTTGCACTATGAAAGACCATACATCATCAAACAGGATACATTGTCTGCCAGGTAAAGCTTGAAAGACAACTGAAAATTGAATTACGTAATCATGCAAGCGTACTTACTATATATCAGGTCACACATTGTCAGCGATGAGAACTTTTTTCCTTTTTGTCCGATCCAACTATAGTAAACAGCCACTTCCTGGGTCATGAGGGCTTCAAGAATGCGGCGGGTAGACAAACTAACATTTATCCCTCCTTAGGCAGCGAGTTACCGCATCTGCAATTTACAAGGTTTCATACCATTAATAGGAATGCCAGCAGTTCAGATAACACTAAGCAATTGTTTTATAGCAGGTCAATTTTCAAGCAACCTACTGATTGAAAGCGAGTTTCAGGCTTCAGTGCAAGGTTCAGTAAAACATAATCCACATTTTGTACCAAACAGCATGCAACAAGTTTCTAGCATGGTACTATGCTCTTCACAGGTGTTTTAAACCTCAGACATTGGTGCTTAGTATTTCACAAAAAGATAAAATTCAATGCAATTATAAATGACAGACATAGCAGTTGTTTTATTACATTTATGCACTAAAGAAGCCCTACAATGGCACTGTAACAAACCTCGAACACCAGTGGACCACTATAAAGCACAAAAAAACCTGAATTCTCGTGCTTTCCAGCGATCTTTGTCAGGTAGGCCTCTTGAACATCTGTTGAAGTCAGATGGTACAAAAAGAGAAAGCTCAGTTTGCTTGGATGATATCTGATTTTGTGTAGAGGCCCCTTGTCTAATCTGCTTTGGATCTCGAAACCACAGCAGAAGCAGTTTTCGCATGACTCCTAGGCACAAAATTATGCATATAATCCAGTGGCACATTTTTCATTAAGTTAACTGGCAACTCCTCAAGAACTGTATTGCCAATATGGCGTTGCTCTTGAAATTGGCCTCGAAATGTGATGTTGGTGCGCAGGCTCCCACTTTTTGCTGGAAAGCACACTCTCCCTTCACTGTAGAGGGCTTTCACAGTGCATTTCGCTCAGCTGTAGTACCCAGAGTGGTTTCTTACATTGAGGATAAATGCTCTTGCAGGTGCATCACAGATGATGGTATTTATTCTGACATGTATAACCTGTGCGCCGGAACAGAGGCCAGAGCTAACGACTTCCTTAACTTCATTATAACAAATTGACGAAAAAACTCCTTTGCATCATCTGGTTTTCTCTCGCCAAAGAAGATACCCACAACAAATAGGTCATGAGCTTCGATTTCTTTCTCATGTCAAAGTATCGTCCAAAATTGATTCCTCGAGCTCTTTGCCAGGGGGAGCCCATCAACATGAAAATTGAGATCAAGCTCCAACGGTACATTCTTTGCTATTTCTAGCAGCTCAACCCTCCGAGATTGCGCTTTGTTCAGAGCACGGTGGTTGAGAGCCTGTGCCATGTGTTTCCGACTCTTTCTGCATGCAGCTGCTATAGCAAAGCCTAGGAAAACATGAGGAAAAGGCCGGTTGGAAGCGAAAAAACGTAAAGAAAACGTCTCTGAGGAATTCTCCAATAGTGCGTAAGCATTCCCTACTGAAAGTTTCTATATATATAGGACCCGTACATACGATGTTATTGGATACGAGTTGTGTATCATGCGGGTGATATGGGGGCATATGGGCGATATGGGGGCATATGGGTGATATGGGGGCATTCGAGCGATATAGGAATGCTTTTTTTGCGGGAGGTAGGACCAATGTGGAATATGAAGCAATGTGTGCTTTAATTATGTTTCATGAATACAGAAGACTGTAGATGTGTGTGAAAAGCATTGTGCACCATATGGAACAAAAACGATGTTTAAATTGTTTCCCGCTGAACACTTTATTCAAATCGTTGAGCATTTCTGCAATGAACCTATTCATCTTTCTTGGTCGGTCTGTTGGTATGTCGGAGGCCTTGTTGCCGACGTAGGCTGCAAAACCATCTGTTGAGAAACAGGAACAAACATGAAGCAAGTTTTAAATATCTGTAAGTTGCTCATCTATGAAATAAAGTCTAATAAACCTAACGTATTTTGGAATATTATACTCATTCACAACAGCCTGGAGCTTTTCAGGCGTCAGTGCCTTCCGTGGTGGTGCCAGCTTTTCTTGCTTGAGGAAGCGCCGACAGGGTGCTCCTGTGAGGCTCCTATTCCTCGAGTATGGAAGAGTAATGTTCAGACTCAATTGTTTATTTATTATTAAAATAAAATCGTTCTTAATGTGGGTGATCGAACACATTTACTGCATAAGTAAGCTAAGCTAAATAAAAATTGTATTAACACAGTTCATTCAAGGTATGCTACATAGAACCATGTGTCACATTCAATAATGCTGGCCTTCAGAACATTTAATTGAATAATGCAAAGCCTTCAGAATATTTAATTGCCTGATTATCAAGGGAACATTAAACAAATGCTTACTACACTAACACATTTTAATTACTGAATGAATCCAGAAATGAAGTGCAGAAGCTGCAATTACCATGATCTCGCGATTGATTAGTGTTCGCAGCAGCAAGCACCTCGTGACTTCCTTCATAATGAGCCACAGTACAAAACTGCCACACCTTCATCTGAGACGTGCTTCACTATAGCGTGCACATCCCAATTATTTTTTTGCCAGTGAGCTGGTTAGAAACAGATTGCGCGTCCATTTCAATGTAGCCGGCAGAGTGGGTGTGTGCTTGGTATGCCTTGGTTTGCAAGTTATAGGCATACCAATTTACTTGGTATGCCTATGTTTACAAGTTTATACGACCGATAAAACTACTATGTTTACGTCCTATAGCTGTCCACTAATTTACTATAGCAATCGATGCTTCGCCTTTCAGGCAAAACTGTGATTTATTTAACAAAATTCTCATCTCTGCATTGAAGCACAAAAGTAACCACCCACCTATTTCGTCCCACACTTTAGGAAATAATATCTCAAAATTGGTGTCATCATGGAAGTTAATTTCAAGTGGATGCGTCTTTCAAGCTCGGCGGCTACAATTCGTAAATTGCAATATGTGCCGTGAAGTAATTCATTAGGAAGTTAATTAGCAGTTGTTTTTGTTAATTAGTTCAATATGCGTTTCGATTTCTCGTGCAAGTATGTCCGCCTCTGAACAATCCAGCTCAAGAACGAGAATTATATCTGCCACAGGTGATTTTTAAAAATTCCATAAATCTTAAAAATGATCCCCCCATATACAGCCGTCGTCTGCTGGGCGGCAGACGGCGACGCGCAGTGGACAACAAGCAGACGACGAGGGGAGCGGCGGCACGTATGCAATGCCTACTGGTGATATTAGTTGTTGACTTCAAAAAATTTTTTCTCGCTTCAAACAAAATTTACTCAAATAAAAATTTCTAAATCACAAGCTAAAAGGCCGGTGCACATATTGAGCTATCTGACATATTTTTATCTGGAGGGCCTCAAGGAATAAATGTGGCATGAATTTCGCAAAAAAAATCCACTTTTTGCAAACTTTGGAGGTGTTTTTCTAAAAAAATATATGCCTTAAGAATTTGAAATTATTTTAGCATACACTGTAGCAACATGCTAAAAGAAAGAAAGAATATTGTAGTTGAAAAACTTGCGAAGTTTATGTGAAAAAAAATTCTGAAAACACATTTCTTGCTTTTTTACTGAGCCAAATAAACGCGATAAATTTTAAAATGCATTCAGTTATCACATTATATGAAAGAAGGATGCCCCTAGAATGCTCTATAATAAACTTTGTTATTACAGCTAGTTTCAGCCTTGAATAACCCCTTCAGGTGCGAATTAAGAAAAACTGCGGAGAAAATTATAACTCTATTCAAAAGGTACTTTATTAAACAGCCAGAAAACAAAAAAAATTCCTACAATTGTTTTTTGTCCATATCAAAAACTTCTGTTGCGTGCACAATTGTGCACATAGCGCCTCAATGGCGACCTTTAGCTTTTGTCTAGGAGTAAGGCTTTACGGTTAGAAACTGCTTGTTTCGGGTAATTTGTTTGTGCAAATAAAACATTTTTCGGAAACAGTCGAGTGCTACGACACATGATTTCAGATTTTGGTGTGAAATTCGTAAAAACAGTCGTTTGCAGCAGACAAGCAAAGAAAGACTTCACACTTGCGGCAGCAAACTCGGGACCTCGAAGTGCATCCATAGTTCTTGCATCGTTGAGCAAAGTTTGTAGCGACGTGCCTTGGCCAGTGGTTGATGCCGTCATATCTTGTGGAGTTTGTGGGCATTGGGGTCGAGTTGTGTGCTTTCCAGGAATTACTTGGCCTCACAGCGCTGCTCGGCCGTCCCCTCTTGGGCCGCTCGCTTTTGTTGATTGCGATGAGACTGCGGGCTACATCGGTTTGGAAGGCCATTACATCTTTCATGTCCTTCTTGGAGATGCCTTCTTCCTTTGCGTCCCGAATGTACTCTATCCAGCCATTGCAAATGGCAAATGTTACGAAGTGTGAGATTACACGGACTGGCCACTTCTTCGTCTTGGCTTTGAGGGGGTACAAAGACATTAAAAAATCTCATTTGTCCACACCCCCCATGAAGCTATTGTATTGTGAAATGACTTCCGGGCAGTCAATTTCGACATGTTGTTTCAGTGACTCACTCCACCTTTTCACCTTTGACAACTCTCCGATGCCAGTGATTGTCGACACCATGTTCACCAGACCGTTGTCGTGCCATCTAACTATTACAATATCTCCTTCCTCGCTGACCTTCCTATCGTAGCTACCGCGCCCTGTCTGCTTTAGTTCCTTGTCGCTTTTCAAGGGGCATCCGAGGAGACGGTTCGATCGGATGGTGCCACTTGCTAAAATTCCAAGCTCTTTCAGTTCCCGCAAGAGGGGCACAGAGGAAAAATAGTTATCCATGTAAACCCTGATGTTGTGCCCATGTGGAGCATGCTCTACAAGTCGCATCACAACAGAACCCCCTAGGCCGAGGTGGAAATGGTTCTCACTTACACCCGTGCCTTTCCCCTGGTAAATTTCCAGGTCGTGGGCCAACCCGTCAGCACTACAGCGAACAAAGACTTTAATCCCTTCCGGGTTGGGCTTCCCTTTCACAAATTGCTTCGCAACAACCCTTCCCGTAAACGGAATAATTTGCTCATCAATGCTTTGATCTGGCAACGGTACAAGCTTGAGACATTGGGTTTGTATTGCACTGATTATTGGTCTTACTTTCCAAAATTTGTCAGGTGTAGGGTCCCTCGGACTGTTAACGTCCGTCACATGGAGCATGGCCCTTAGTTTGAAAAACCGCTTGCATGACATTGTGTCAGCAATAGTGGGAACTTTTGTATCCTCTTGCCAATACATCCGTATTCTTGGGTGCTTCAGGACTGCCATTCGCATCATTATTCCGAAGAATACCTTCATTTCATCAGCTGTGGTCTGCAGCTCAACTCCTTCTTGTTGCAAAGCATAAATGTTAGTAAACTTGGCTAGCTCGCTCAACATGTCCGCTGGAAAATACTTCAGAAAGTACTCAAGAGGCTCTGCACCTTCAGTCACCAAGAAGCGACTACTCTGCTAATCAGTGCTTGTAGGTCTAAAATCCTTGTCAATCCACTTCACTTCTGCTTTCTTTTTGCGTTTAGGTTGAGGTGGCTCGGGTGGCGCGGGCTCTTCCTCACTGTCCTCGTGAGCAATACCTGATGCCGGTCGTTCGCTCTCTTGAGGCTGTGTTAGTGCGGATTACAAAAACAAACCAGAATTAGACAATGAATAGTATTGCTGCAGAATTTTCGAGAAACAGACACTTACTGTTATTTCTACAGTCTCATCCAGCTCATCGTCCGAGAAGTCGCCATCCGACACATTTCCATTGGCAATTTTTAGCAAAAATTGCTCAGCTGAGGACGTTCCTACTTTTCTTCGTGAGCGGGAGTGATCTTCGAGACCTACAAGGCGCAAAGCACGCGCTACGAATCAGTACAACACGCATAAGTTGCGTGAGCAACTTCCGTATTTTTATCGGCATTGAGGCACGGTGCGCACGTTTGTGTACGCTTATACATTTGTCTCCTTAACACGAGCCTCGCTCCAGCTAAGGTAAATTAAATATTATCAGCAAACGTCAGAAGCCTAAATGAGCAACTCACAATGAAAATTATTTGCTATTAAAAACATATGATGGCAAAATTAAGAGACTTGTAGAGGGTACTCACGTGCCGACCCGTAAAACGCGGAGGCGTCCATCTTGAATGCTTGTTTGAGCTTGAGCTTCGCCATCCAAAACGAGATGGCGCTAGGTGTTCACGTGCGAAGTGTCTACGAAACTGCGGAAGGCACCCAAATTCCCCACCGACGCTTTCACTCGCAGCGGCGGGCGATTCAAATTTGCGTACACTAACGTAGCCACCGCCGCTGAAGGGGATAAAAAAAATTTACCTCCAACCAACTATTGCTTCTTTGCGGAAACTTCAAATAGCGCTCACGTGGTCAAAAAATTTTTTTTCAACCAAAATACTTTGGTCAAACCTTATTCACACAATAGCCATCTAGCCCTATTTTTTTCAAGAAAATCAACGATGGTCGGTTTTGGGGCTTGGACATTTCGCGTGGAATGACCCAATTGCATTTTTTCTTAAGCAGTGTCAGCCCTCTTCACTGAGTGTACTTGCCATTGTGGGCTGCTGTGAACCCATGCAATTGCTCACACGCCAATTAATGCTCTCTGCTTCATGCACAACTTTGTGTAGTAAACTTCCTTTGCAAATGCACTGCCTAAAACAAGTGCAGATGCTCTGGCAGAAATAACCTACTCATATTTTGTTAGCTCTGCAGTAGTCTTTCCATCACATAACATCCAGTGGGCTGCGATATGACACCTTCCCCTAGAACACTTATGGTGAACCCCACACCAGCTCTGAGATCACCTGTGAGCAATGATGAATGAGCTTGTCACATATGACATTAAGTACATTGCTTTTTCTAAACTGAAATAGTCTCCATTACAATCATCATCCACCATATCTGGTGTGCTCTGGTGCCAGTTTGCTGCATGCATGCCTGCTAGAATACAGCAACATTTCTTCAGGCCTAGTCTTCAGCCTGATTGGCAGTCTTTTTGTTTGCTCATTTACACATTGCTACAGGCCACCCAACCACAGTCTAAGATTTTAGCTACTAAGTACTTCACAAAATATTTAGTTACGTTTTACCTATTAGTAGAGTGTACATTAAAAATTGGGGCCACATTTAGGGTAAAGGCATCATCCACATAAGAGAATACATGGTTAAGGCATTTTGTCTATTTCAGCCATGCAAAATTTTTTCTACCTAAAGTATAAACCGCATGCACGGGATTTTGCGTGCGAGAGCAACAAGCGACGCGATGGAGATGGCTGTCATGTTCGCTCGTCGCCTACAAGTCCTACCGCATACGAGCGACGACTCCCCGATGTTGCCGGTATGAGGGCAGCAAATACTCGCCGAAACTGGCGTGACGCGTGCTTTAATAATTTAAGTTCATGTGTTTTTGCGGAAAGAGCAGCATAAATATTTCTAAAGGCTTTGCACTATGTTATTATCCTTGCACGTATCAAAATCTAGTCGTTTTCTCGTTCCATGCGACAATCGGTAGTACTTGGCTGATGTATATCCAGTTCCAGTAATAGCACTTCCGGGCAATGAGCGAGGAATTCTAGATTTTTAGAACCGAGCGACAAGAACGAGCGATCTGTTCACGCGACGGCCCGTTTCGTCGCTCAAAGCCGTCGCTGTCGCAAACAAAATCGCTCATGCGGTTTGGGCTTTATGGTTTTAATAGGACGTAAAACAAAGCAGCATTAAACTGGGATAGAAAAAAGCATCTCTTGTAACTAAGTTTATTCAAAGCAGAGAGGGTCCCTTTTACAGAGTAAATGCCAGCGTGTGCAAATGTATCTGTGCACTGCGATCACACTACTAATATGAGATTGAAAAAATGCTCGCCTATCCAAAAAAAATAAATAGTTGATGTTCATTGCTGCACATAGCCACAGATGTATCACTGGTACAAATGTCCTGTGTCTTTTTAATGTAATATATGCCTCCGCTAACTCATTTGCCTCTCTGCTGTGAATAAGCTTAGCTGCAAGTCATACTGTTTCCTGTCCTGGTCTTCACTTTGTTCTTGTCATGTAGCACCATAATGAGTATAAACTAGCTCAGCAACAAAAAGCTATATGTTTTTACCTCTTCATGAATGCCGCTAGTGCTGCTGGTGCCTTCATTTTCCTGTAGAAAAGGTTCTACAGCTGCACTCCTTCGATGGGCTGGCTGGCTGAACCATGTTTCTAGAGAACAGCAAATGTGCAAAACATAGACATCAAATTTTGAAAGTACATGGCCAACACAGCCACATTTCCGCTGTACCATGTATCAAAACAAAAAAAATTTAATTTTGGGGGTTTACCTTATACCACAACGTCCTCCAATCATGTTACATAATAAAACAATTGTGTACTCCGCCTACTTCACCCATGCTGGAATGCAGCCATCACGGCCGAGATCCAACCTGCGACCTTGTTTTCAGCAGCATCAGCATAACGCCATAACAACTGAACTACCAAGGTTATTAAGACACAGTACGATGGACCTCTCCCTGTTTGCAAACATTGTGACGTAACTGTGCGAGCCCCTTCCATCGTCCGCACCTTTGAAACAGGCGCTGGTTGGCAAAAAACGCGAAAACACAATAATTGCAGTGATTTGCCATTTGGGCGTTCCCATGGTGAAATGTATACAAGCAGCTTCGGCAGTGTCAAAACATGCTAGGAGCCGATTTTAGTAATACCTTTCAATCGATACTTATGCGCAGATTTTCTTCCTTTTCTTGTTTTTTCTGCACACATCGCACATGGCACCGAGATACATGTGCTCACTAATCAGCGCATTTCATCAATTCTCCCCTGTTCAAGAATTACGGGTCCCGATGTTATATCGCCGCCTCATAACTATGTCTGGCCCTATTACATGCTACACGCGTTCAGTATCGCAAGCGAGATGTATTGCAAATCGCATTGTATACCACACACACGCAAAGATGAGCCAATATCGTTGCTTTTTTCGCCACACAACCCATCACTGACCACCATGTGCTTCACGTTCTTGTGTAAAAAAATCACTGACCACCATGTGCTTCAGTAAAAAAGGCCAGCATCCCCAGGTTTTATCACTGCTTAACACATGCCGATGTTCTCCGGCACAGAATACTGCTAATCTGACTGGCAAGAGAATTGTGAAGGTTCACGTAAAAATGAAAAACAAAACATGCGTACATGTGGCGCCCTCCTTCACCAAGCATTGTACGACTACACCATGCAGAAAGCCGGCGGTGGCTGTGTTTTGCCAACCAGGGTCACTGCATGTGCGCTGGTGCTGGCACAGTGTAACATACCCCAGGAGAGGTCTATAGAAACCTCTACAGACTGCAGTATATCAATATAAACTGCTAGATTTAAGAAATTAGAAGGCATCAACATGCATAAAGCTGCCGAAGTAAAAACATGCAAGATATGTGTAACCATACCACTCATCGAATATCAGAGGCGCTATGAGCAGAGGAATCAGGCGCTATGACCACCTCTGATGAATATTTAAGAAATCACAATGAGTTGAGGAATACTTATAACTTGTCAAGTTTGTTGCACAGCAGATCTTGCAGCTTCCCATTTCGCTGCTCCAACGCTTCTAGTTTATCTTGGAGCTTCCTGACTTTTCTGCGAAGCTCACAATTCAGTTCTTGCTCCTTCCTGAGTAACCTCCTCTCCACAAGCTCTTTATCAGAGCTGTCCCAACTACTGCTCCTCTTTTTTGGATTCCCCTGTTGCTGCTGTACGTTTTTGCTTCTTCTTCGGGGTCGTGAAAATATACACATTAACTCATTATTAGTATTGCTCTGCATCGCTCAACAGGGCGGTTTCAAATAAGCATAAATTATTAGATGATCCTTACTTTCAAGTAATACCTACTTCAATAATAAAGTTGTGGGTACTGCGACTTGTTTCAGTAATGAGTACCTATGCAGCCATACATATGCATTTATTCACACCTCACATTACATAGACAGATGTGCGTCCATGGCAGCTCTCAAAAACAAAACTCGCGCAACACTTCCATACAAAGACAGTATCCAAGCGATTCGTAAGGTCCTTACGTCAAAATGGCAACAGGAATGGAACTCGTGCATAAACAACAAGTTACATGTGACTAAACCCCTGCTTGGCGAATGGAAATCATGCAGTCACCAAGAGCGGTTCTATGAGGTAATCTTATGTCGACTTCGAATTGGGCACACGCATCTAACACACAATTTTCTACTTCGAAAAGAAAACCCACCAACTTGCGAGAAGTGCCATGAACCACTTACTGTAATGCAAATTATTATGACATGTCCACATACCGAAACACAGACGGAAACTTTTACAAAATCTAGATAACTTGCATATACCTCTACACCCATCCTTACTATTAGGAGACGACCCGCTAGTGCCATTCACGGAGTTATTCAACTTTTTAGATGAAACTGGTTATTTACATCAACTATAAAGTAACACAGCGTTTACTGCCCTAACATTGTTTT